>NC_070621.1:207500-297500 GCF_027172205.1 Podarcis raffonei
CTTCCTTCCTTCTTTCTTTCCTTCCTTAATTCCTTCCTTCTCTCCTTCCTAAATCCCTCCTTCTTTCCTTCCTTCCTTCCTTCCTTCTTTTCATCCTTAGTTTCTTTCTCTTTCTCTTTTCTCTTTCTCTCTCTCTCTCTCTCCCTATCTCTTTCTCCTTCCTTCCTTCCTTCCTTCTTTCCTTCTTCCCTGCTGTCTCTCTCTCTCCTTCCTTTCTCTCTCTCCCTGTCTCTCTCTCTCTTTCTCCTTCCTTCCTTCCTTCCTTCCTTCCTTCTTTCCTTCTTCCCTGCTCTCTCTCTCTCTCCTTCCTTTCTCTCTCTCCCTGTCTCTCTCTCTCTTTCTCCTTCCTTCCTTCCTTCCTTCCTTCTTTCCTTCTTCCCTGCTCTCTCTCTCTTTCTCCTTCCTTCCTTCCTTCCTTCCTTCCTTCCCTATTTTCATCCTTGGTTCTTTCTTTCTTTTTCTTTCTTTCTTTCTTTCTTTCTTTCTTTCTTTCTTTCCTTCCTTCCTTCCTTCCTTCCTTCCTTCCTTCCTTCCCTCCTTCTCTCTCTCCTTCTCCCTCTCTCTCTCTTTCTCCTTCCTTCCTTCCTTCCTTCCCTATTTTCATCCTTGTTTCTTTCTTTCTCTTTCCTTCCTTCCTTCCTTCCTTCCTTCCTTCCTTCTTTCTTTCTTTCCTTAATTCCTTCCTTCTCTCCTTCCTAAATCCCTCCTTCTTTCCTTCCTTCCTTCATTCCTTCTTTTCATCCTTAGTTCTTTCTTTCTTTCTTTCTTTCTTTCTTTCTTTTTCTTCCTTTCCTTCTTCCTTCCTTCCTTCCTTCCTTCCTTCTTCTTCTCCCTCTTTCTCTCTCTCTCTCTCTCCCTATCTCTTTCTCCTTCCTTCCTTCCTTCCTTAATCCTTCCTTCCTTTCCTCCTTCCTTCCTTCCTTCCCTATTTTCATCCTTGGTTCTTTCTTTCTTTTTCTTTCTTTCTTTCTTTCTTTCTTTCTTTCTTTCTTTCTTTCTTTCTCTTTCCTTCCTTCCTTCCCTCCTTCTCTCTCTCCTTCTCCCTCTCTCTCTCTTTCTCCTTCCTTCCTTCCTTCCTTCTTCCCCCTCTTTCTCTCTCTCTCTCTCCCTATCTCTTTCTCCTTCCTTCCTTCCTTCCTTCCTTCCTTCCTTCCTTCTTCTTCTCCCTCTTTCTCTCTCTCTCTCTCTCCCTATCTCTTTCTCCTTCTTTCCTTCCTTCCTTCCTTCCTTCTTCTTCTCCCTCTTTCTCTCTCTCTCTCTCTCCCTATCTCTTTCTCCTTCCTTCCTTCCTTCCTTCCTTCCTTAATCCTTCCTTTCCTCCTCCCTTCCTTCCTTCCCTATTTTCATCCTTGGTTCTTTCTTTCTTTCTTTCTTTCTTTCTTTCTTTCTTTTTCCTTCCTTCCTTCCTTCCTTCCTTCCTTCCTTCCTTCCTTCTTTCCTTCTTCCCTGCTCTCTCTCTCTTTCTCCTTCCTTCCTTCCTTCCTTCCTTCCCTATTTTCATCCTTGGTTTCTTTCTTTCTCTTTCCTTCCTTCCTTCCTTCTTTCCTTCCTTCCTTCATTCCTTCTTTTCATCCTTAGTTCTTTCTTTCTTTCTTTCTTTCTTTCTTTCTTTCTTTCTTTTTCTTCCTTTCCTTCTTCCTTCCTTCCTTCCTTCCTTCCTTCTTCTTCTCCCTCTTTCTCTCTCTCTCTCTCCCTATCTCTTTCTCCTTCCTTCCTTCCTTCCTTAATCCTTCCTTCCTTTCCTCCTTCCTTCCCTATTTTCATCCTTGGTTCTTTGTTTCTTTTTCTTCCTTCCTTCCTTCTTTCTTTCCTTCCTTAATTCCTTCCTTCTCTCCTTCCTAAATCCCTCCTTCTTTCCTTCCTTCCTTCCTTCCTTCCTTCCTTCCTTCCTTCTTCTCCCTCTTTCTCTCTCTCTCTCTCTTTCTCCTTCCTTCCTTCTTTCCTTCCTTCTTTCCTTCTTCCCTGCTCTCTCTCTCTTTCTCCTTCCTTTCCTCCTTCCTTCCTTCCTTCCCTATTTTCATCCTTGGTTTCTTTCTTTCTCTTTCCTTCCTTCCTTCCTTCCTTCCTTAATTCCTTCCTTCTCTCCTTCCTCAATCCCTCCTTCTTTCCTTCCTTCATCCTTCCTTCCTTAATTCCTTCTTTTCATCCTTTGTTCTTTCTTTCCTTCTTTTTCTTTCTTCCTTTCCTTCTTTCCTTCCTTCCTTCCTTCCTTAATTCCTTCTTTCCTTCCTTCATCCCTCCCTCTTTCCTTCGTTCTTTCTTGCTTTCCCTCATTCCTAAATGCTTCCTTCTTTCCTTCATTTTCTTTCTCTTTTTCCTTCCTTCCTTCCTTCCTTAATTCCTTCCTTCTCTCCTTCCTCAATCCCTCCTTCTTTCCTTCCTTCATCCTTCCTTCCTTAATTCCTTCTTTTCATCCTTTGTTCTTTCTTTCCTTCTTTTTCTTTCTTCCTTTCCTTCTTTCCTTCCTTCCTTTCTTCCTCAATTCCTTCTTTCCTTCCTTCATCCCTCCCTCTTTCCTTCGTTCTTTCTTGCTTTCCCTCATTCCTAAATGCTTCCTTCTTCCCTTCATTTTCTTTCTCTTTTTCCTTCCTTCCTTCCTTCCTTCCTTAATTCCTTCCTTCTCTCCTTCCTCAATCCCTCCTTCTTTCCTTCCTTCATCCTTCCTTCCTTAATTCCTTCTTTTCATCCTTTGTTCTTTCTTTCCTTCTTTTTCTTTCTTCCTTTCCTTCTTTCCTTCCTTCCTTTCTTCCTTAATTCCTTCTTTCCTTCCTTCATCCCTCCCTCTTTCCTTCGTTCTTTCTTGCTTTCCCTCATTCCTAAATGCTTCCTTCTTTCCTTCCTTTTCTTTCTCTTTTTCCTTCCTTCCTTCCTTCCTTAATTCCTTCCTTCTCTCCTTCCTCAATCCCTCCTTCTTTCCTTCCTTCATCCTTCCTTCCTTAATTCCTTCTTTTCATCCTTTGTTCTTTCTTTCCTTCTTTTTCTTTCTTCCTTTCCTTCTTTCCTTCCTTCCTTTCTTCCTTAATTCCTTCTTTCCTTCCTTCATCCCTCCCTCTTTCCTTCGTTCTTCCTTGCTTTCCCTCATTCCTAAATGCTTCCTTCTTTCCTTCCTTTTCTTTCTCTTTTTCCTTCCTTCTTTCCTTCCTTCATCCTTCCTTCCTTAATTCCTTCTTTTCATCCTTTGTTCTTTCTTTCCTTCTTTTTCTTTCTTCCTTTCCTTCTTTCCTTCCTTCCTTTCTTCCTCAATTCCTTCTTTCCTTCCTTCATCCCTCCCTCTTTCCTTCGTTCTTCCTTGCTTTCCCTCATTCCTAAATGCTTCCTTCTTCCCTTCCTTTTCTTTCTCTTTTTCCTTCCTTCCTTCCTTCCCTCCTCCCTCCCTCCCTCCTGTCAATCAACCCGCCAATCATCCCCCCCAAACCCAGCAATGATGGACAGCCCATCTCCCCAGCCAATCCAGCCTGACCCCTCCAGTCCTCCAGGAACCACAGAGACCGATTCCTAGAAGGGGGGAAGGAAGGGGCGGGGCCTGGGAGCCCCGCCCCCCTACCTTGACGGACAGGTCCAGCTCGTGGCTCCCTTGACGGACATCTCCCCGCAGGTAACCAAGGAGATATTTGTTCTTGGCGACCGTCTCCTCCGCCGATTGGGCAAAGAGTTTCTTTCCCTGCTCTGAAATGATGATGATGATGATTAATAATATTATTATTTATATTATAATTAATTATATTATAATTAATAATAATTATTATTAATAATAATAATATAATAATAATATAATAATAATATATTACTATATTATATAATATTATAATATTATATAATATAGTAATATATTATTATTATTATATTATTATTATTATTATATTATTATTATTATTATTAATATTATTATTATTATATCATTAATATTGATAATATTAATAACGATATTATTATATCATTAATATTATATATTAATTATATAATTATATAATATTATATATATATATATATATCATTAATATTATATAATTATTATATTATATAATATCATAATATTATATAATATAGTAATATATTATTATTATATTATTATTATTATATTATTATTATTAATATTATTAATATTATTATTATATCATTAATATTGATAATATTAATAATGATATTATTATATCATTAATATTATATATTAATTATATAATTATATAATATTATATATATATATATCATTAATATTATATAATTATTATATTATATAATATTATAATATTATATAATATAGTAATATATTATTATTATTATTATTATTATTATTATTTCATCATTATTATTAATATTAATATTAATATTATTAATATTATTATTATTATATCATTAATATTGATAATATTAATAATGATATTATTATATCATTAATATTATATATTAATTATATAATTATATAATATTATATATATATATCATTTATATTATATAATTATTATATTATATAATATTATAATATTATATAATATAGTAATATATTATTATTATTATTATTATATCATCATTATTATTAATATTAATATTAATATTAATATTAATATTAATATTATTATATCATTAATATTGATAATATTAATAATGATATTATTATATCATTAATCTTATATATTAATTATATAATTATATAATATTATATATATATCATTAATATTATATAATTATTATATTATATAATATTATAATATTATATAATATAGTAATATATTATTATTATTATTATTATTATTATTATTATTATTATTATTATATCATTATTCTATTTTTATTTTACTGTTATCAATTATTATTATTATTTTATAATTATTATTATATTTTTATTTTATGGTTATTATCATTATTATTATTATTGTTTTTATCATCGAATTCTTATATATTTTTATCATCAAATTCTTATATATTTTTATCATCGAATTCTTATATATTTTCATCATCGAATTCTTATATATTATAATAGAATGCTTCTTATATATTTTTATCATCGAATTCTTATATATTTTTATCATCGAATTCTTATATATTTTCATCATCGAATTCTTATATATTATAATAGAATGCTTCTTATATATTTTTATCATCGAATTCTTATATATTTTCATCATCGAATTCTTATATATTATAATAGAAAGCTTCTTATATATTTTTATCATCGAATTCTTATATATTTTTATCATCTTATATATTATAATAGAATGCTTCTTATATATTTTTATCATCGAATTCTTATATATTATAATAGAATGCTTCTTATATATTTTTATCATCGAATTCTTATATATTTTCATCATCGAATTCTTATATATTATAATAGAATGCTTCTTATATATTTTTATCATCGAATTCTTATATATTTTCATCATCGAATTCTTATATATTATAATAGAATGCTTCTTATATATTTTTATCATCGAATTCTTATATATTTTCATCATCGAATTCTTATATATTATAATAGAATGCTTCTTATATATTTATATATTCTTATATATTTTTATCATCGAATTCTATTTCTATTTCTATTCTATTCCAATATGAAATAGAAATATGCATTCTATTATAATATATCTTATATATTTTTATCATCTAATTCGTATATATTTTTATCATCTAATTCTTATATATTATAATAGAATGCCTATTTCTATTTCTATTCTATTCCAATATGAAACAGAAATATGCATTCTATTAGAATATATAAGAATTAGATGATAAAATTATAATTTTAATTGTAGAATTGTAATCGTTATCGTCGTATAGCATAGTAATAAGAGGATATTAATAAGATTCTATGAAGAGTAGAATATAATGAGAGTAATATAAGAGTGTATTAATAAGGGTGTATTAATAAGGGTGTATTAATAAGTGTATTAATAAGGGTATATTAATAAGAGTGTATTAATAAGGGTGTATTAATAAGGGTGTATTAATAAGGGTGTATTAATAAGGGTGTATTAATAAGAGTGTCTTAATAAGAGTGTATTAATAAGGGTGTATTAATAAGAGTGTATTAATAAGGGTGTATTAATAAGGGTGTATTAATAAGAGTGTCTTAATAAGAGTGTATTAATAAGGGTGTCTTGATAAGAGTGTCTTAATAAGAGTGTATTAATAAGAGTGTCTTAATAAGAGTGTCTTAATAAGAGTGTATTAATAAGGGTGTATTAATAACGGTGTATTAATAAGGGTGTATTAATAAGAGTGTCTTAATAAGAGTGTCTTAATAAGAGTGTATTAATAAGGGTGTATTAATAAGAGTGTATTAATAAGGGTGTATTAATAAGGGTGTCTTAATAAGAGTGTATTAATAAGGGTGTATTAATAAGGGTGTATTAATAAGGGTGTATTAATAAGAGTGTATTAATAAGGGTGTATTAATAAGGGTGTATTAATAAGGGTGTATTAATAAGGGTGTATTAAAAAGAGTGTATTAATAAGGGTGTATTAATAAGGGTGTATTAATAAGGGTGTATTAATAAGAGTGTATTAATAAGAGTGTATTAATAAGGGTATATTAATAAGGGTGTCTTAATAAGGGTGTCTTAATAAGAGTGTATTAATAAGGGTGTATTAATAAGAGTGTATTAATAAGAGTGTATTAATAAGGGTGTATTAATAAGAGTGTATTAATAAGGGTATATTAATAAGGGTGTCTTAATAAGAGTGTCTTAATAAGAGTGTATTAATAAGGGTGTATTAATAAGGGTGTCTTAATAAGAGTGTCTTAATAAGAGTGTATTAATAAGGGTGTATTAATAAGGGTGTCTTAATAAGTGTATATTAATAAGAGTGTATTAATAAGGGTGTCTTAATAAGAGTGTATTAATAAGGGTGTCTTAATAAGAGTGTATTAATAAGGGTGTATTAATAAGGGTGTATTAATAAGGGTATATTAATAAGAGTGTATTAATAAGGGTGTATTAATAAGGGTGTATTAATAAGAGTGTATTAATAAGGGTATATTAATAAGGGTGTCTTAATAAGAGTGTATTAATAAGTGTATTAATAAGGGTGTATTAATAAGGGTGTCTTAATAAGAGTATATTAATAAGAGTGTCTTAATTAGAGTATATTAATAAGAGTGTCTTAATAAGGGTGTCTTAATAAGGGTGTATTAATAAGAGTGTATTAATAAGGGTGTATTAATAAGAGTGTCTTAATAAGAGTGTCTTAATAAGGGTGTATTAATAAGGGTGTATTAATAAGAGTGTATTAATAAGGGTGTATTAATAAGGGTGTATTAATAAGGGTGTCTTAATAAGAGTATATTAATAAGAGTGTCTTAATTAGAGTATATTAATAAGAGTGTCTTAATAAGAGTGTCTTAATAAGGGTGTATTAATAAGGGTGTATTAATAAGGGTGTATTAATAAGGGTGTATTAATAAGAGTGTCTTAATAAGAGTGTATTAATAAGGGTGTATTAATAAGGGTGTCTTAATAAGGGTGTCTTAATAAGGGTGTATTAATAAGGGTGTCTTAATAAGTGTATATTAATAAGAGTGTCTTAATTAGAATATATTAATAAGAGTGTATTAATAAGGGTGTATTAATTAGAGTATATTAATAAGGGTGTATTAATAAGGGTGTATTAATAAGAGTGTCTTAATAAGAGTGTATTAATAAGGGTGTATTAATAAGGGTGTATTAATAAGGGTGTATTAATAAGAGTGTCTTAATAAGAGTGTCTTAATAAGGGTGTATTAATAAGGGTGTATTAATAAGGGTGTATTAATAAGAGTGTCTTAATAAGAGTGTCTTAATAAGGGTGTATTAATAAGGGTGTATTAAAAGAGTGTATTAATAAGGGTGTATTAATAAGGGTGTATTAATAAGGGTGTCTTAATAAGAGTATATTAATAAGAGTGTCTTAATTAGAGTATATTAATAAGAGTGTCTTAATAAGGGTGTCTTAATAAGAGTGTCTTAATAAGAGTGTCTTAATAAGTGTATTAATAAGAGTGTATTAATAAGGGTGTATTAATAAGAGTGTATTAATAAGAGTGTATTAATAAGAGTGTATTAATAAGGGTGTATTAATAAGAATGTCTTAACAAGGGTGTATTAATAAGGGTGTATTAATAAGGGTGTATTAATAAGGGTGTATTAATAAGGGTGTCTTAATAAGTGTATATTAATAAGAGTGTCTTAATTAGAATATATTAATAAGAGTGTATTCATAAGGGTGTATTAAATAGAGTATATTAATAAGGGTGTATTAATAAGGGTGTCTTAATAAGAGTGTCTTAATAAGAGTGTATTAATAAGGGTGTATTAATTAGAGTATATTAATAAGAGTGTCTTAATAAGAGTGTCTTAATAAGAGTGTCTTAATAAGAGTGTATTAATAAGAGTGTATTAATAAGGGTGTATTAATAAGAGTGTATTAATAAGAGTGTATTAATAAGAGTGTATTAATAAGAGTGTCTTAATAAGGGTGTCTTAATAAGAGTGTATTAATAAGGGTGTATTAATAAGGGTGTCTTAATAAGAGTATATTAATAAGAGTGTCTTAATTAGAGTATATTAATAAGAGTGTCTTAATAAGGGTGTCTTAATAAGAGTGTCTTAATAAGAGTGTCTTAATAAGAGTGTATTAATAAGGGTGTATTAAGAAGAGTGTATTAATAAGAGTGTATTAATAAGAGTGTATTAATAAGGGTGTATTAATAAGAGTGTCTTAATAAGGGTGTCTTAATAAGAGTGTATTAATAAGGGTGTATTAATAAGGGTGTCTTAATAAGTGTATATTAATAAGAGTGTCTTAATTAGAATATATTAATAAGAGTGTATTAATAAGGGTGTATTAATAAGGGTGTATTAATAAGGGTGTATTAATAAGAGTGTCTTAATAAGAGTGTCTTAATAAGGGTGTATTAATAAGGGTGTATTAATAAGAGTGTATTAATAAGGGTGTATTAATAAGGGTGTCTTAATAAGGGTGTCTTAATAAGAGTATATTAATAAGAGTGTCTTAATTAGAGTATATTAATAAGAGTGTCTTAATAAGAGTGTCTTAATAAGGGTGTATTAAATAGAGTATATTAATAAGGGTGTCTTAATAAGAGTGTCTTAATAAGAGTGTATTAATAAGGGTGTATTAATAAGGGTGTATTAATAAGGGTGTATTAATAAGAGTGTCTTAATAAGTGTCTTAATAAGGGTGTATTAATAAGGGTGTATTAATAAGGGTGTATTAATAAGAGTGTCTTAATAAGTGTCTTAATAAGGGTGTATTAATAAGGGTGTATTAATAAGGGTGTATTAATAAGGGTGTCTTAATAAGGGTGTCTTAATAAGGGTGTCTTAATAAGGGTGTATTAATAAGGGTGTCTTAATAAGTGTATATTAATAAGAGTGTCTTAATTAGAATATATTAATAAGAGTGTATTAATAAGGGTGTATTAATTAGAGTATATTAATAAGGGTGTATTAATAAGGGTGTATTAATAAGAGTGTATTAATAAGGGTGTATTAATAAGGGTGTATTAATAAGGGTGTATTAATAAGAGTGTCTTAATAAGAGTGTCTTAATAAGGGTGTATTAATAAGGGTGTATTAATAAGGGTGTATTAATAAGAGTGTCTTAATAAGAGTGTCTTAATAAGGGTGTATTAATAAGGGTGTATTAAAAGAGTGTATTAATAAGGGTGTATTAATAAGGGTGTCTTAATAAGGGTGTCTTAATAAGAGTATATTAATAAGAGTGTCTTAATTAGAGTATATTAATAAGAGTGTCTTAATAAGGGTGTCTTAATAAGTGTATATTAATAAGAGTGTCTTAATTGGAATATATTAATAAGAGTGTATTCATAAGGGTGTATTAAATAGAGTATATTAATAAGGGTGTCTTAATAAGAGTGTCTTAATAAGAGTGTATTAATAAGGGTGTATTAATAAGGGTGTCTTAATAAGAGTGTCTTAATAAGTGTATTAATAAGAGTGTATTAATAAGGGTGTATTAATAAGAGTGTATTAATAAGAGTGTATTAATAAGGGTGTATTAATAAGAATGTCTTAACAAGGGTGTATTAATAAGGGTGTATTAATAAGGGTGTATTAATAAGGGTGTCTTAATAAGTGTATATTAATAAGAGTGTCTTAATTGGAATATATTAATAAGAGTGTATTCATAAGGGTGTATTAAATAGAGTATATTAATAAGGGTGTCGTAATAAGAGTGTCTTAATAAGAGTGTATTAATAAGGGTGTATTAATAAGGGTGTATTAATAAGGGTGTATTAATAAGGGTGTATTAATAAGAGTGTATTAATAAGAGTGTCTTAATAAGGGTGTATTAATAAGGGTGTATTAATAAGGGTGTATTAATAAGAGTGTCTTAATAAGAGTGTATTAATAAGGGTGTATTAATTAGAGTATATTAATAAGAGTGTCTTAATAAGGGTGTCTTAATAAGAGTGTCTTAATAAGAGTGTCTTAATAAGAGTGTATTAATAAGGGTGTATTAATAAGAGTGTATTAATAAGAGTGTATTAATAAGAGTGTATTAATAAGGGTGTATTAATAAGAGTGTCTTAATTAGAGTATATTAATAAGAGTGTCTTAATAAGAGTGTCTTAATAAGAGTGTCTTAATAAGAGTGTCTTAATAAGAGTGTATTAATAAGAGTGTATTAATAAGAGTGTATTAATAAGAGTGTATTAATAAGGGTGTATTAATAAGAGTGTCTTAATAAGGGTGTCTTAATAAGAGTGTATTAATAAGGGTGTATTAATAAGGGTGTCTTAATAAGTGTATATTAATAAGAGTGTCTTAATTAGAATATATTAATAAGAGTGTATTAATAAGGGTGTATTAATAAGGGTGTATTAATAAGAGTGTCTTAATAAGAGTGTCTTAATAAGAGTGTCTTAATAAGAGTGTATTAATAAGAGTGTCTTAATAAGGGTGTATTAATAAGAGTGTCTTAATAAGGGTGTCTTAATAAGAGTGTATTAATAAGGGTGTCTTAATAAGGGTGTCTTAATAAGAGTATATTAATAAGAGTGTCTTAATTAGAGTATATTAATAAGAGTGTCTTAATAAGAGTGTCTTAATAAGAGTGTCTTAATAAGAGTGTATTAATAAGAGTGTATTAATAAGGGTGTCTTAATAAGAGTGTCTTAATAAGAGTGTCTTAATTAGAATATATTAATAAGAGTGTATTAATAAGGGTGTATTAATTAGAGTATATTAATAAGGGTGTATTAATAAGGGTGTATTAATAAGGGTGTATTAATAAGAGTGTCTTAATAAGAGTGTCTTAATAAGGGTGTATTAATAAGGGTGTATTAATAAGAGTGTCTTAATAAGAGTGTATTAATAAGGGTGTATTAATAAGGGTGTATTAATAAGGGTGTATTAATAAGGGTGTATTAATAAGGGTGTCTTAATAAGAGTGTCTTAATAAGGGTGTATTAATAAGGGTGTATTAATAAGAGTGTATTAATAAGGGTGTATTAATAAGGGTGTATTAATAAGGGTGTCTTAATAAGAGTATATTAATAAGAGTGTCTTAATTAGAGTATATTAATAAGAGTGTCTTAATAAGGGTGTCTTAATAAGGGTGTCTTAATAAGAGTGTCTTAATAAGAGTGTCTTAATAAGAGTGTATTAATAAGGGTGTATTAATAAGAGTGTCTTAATAAGGGTGTCTTAATAAGAGTGTATTAATAAGGGTGTATTAATAAGGGTGTCTTAATAAGGGTATATTAATAAGAGTGTCTTAATTAGAATATATTAATAAGAGTGTATTAATAAGGGTGTATTAATAAGGGTGTCTTAATAAGAGTATATTAATAAGAGTGTATTAATAAGGGTGTATTAATAAGAGTATATTAATAAGAGTGTCTTAATAAGGGTGTCTTAATAAGGGTGTATTAATAAGAGTGTATTAATAAGGGTGTATTAATAAGAGTGTCTTAATAAGAGTGTCTTAATAAGGGTGTATTAATAAGGGTGTATTAATAAGAGTGTATTAATAAGGGTGTATTAATAAGGGTGTATTAATAAGGGTGTCTTAATAAGAGTATATTAATAAGAGTGTCTTAATAAGAGTGTCTTAATAAGGGTGTATTAATAAGGGTGTATTAATAAGGGTGTATTAATAAGGGTGTATTAATAAGAGTGTCTTAATAAGAGTGTATTAATAAGGGTGTATTAATAAGGGTGTCTTAATAAGGGTGTCTTAATAAGGGTGTATTAATAAGGGTGTCTTAATAAGTGTATAGTAATAAGAGTGTCTTAATTAGAATATATTAATAAGAGTGTATTAATAAGGGTGTATTAATTAGAGTATATTAATAAGGGTGTATTAATAAGGGTGTATTAATAAGAGTGTCTTAATAAGAGTGTATTAATAAGGGTGTATTAATAAGGGTGTATTAATAAGGGTGTATTAATAAGGGTGTATTAATAAGAGTGTCTTAATAAGAGTGTCTTAATAAGGGTGTATTAATAAGGGTGTATTAATAAGGGTGTATTAATAAGAGTGTCTTAATAAGAGTGTCTTAATAAGGGTGTATTAATAAGGGTGTATTAAAAGAGTGTATTAATAAGGGTGTATTAATAAGGGTGTATTAATAAGGGTGTCTTAATAAGAGTATATTAATAAGAGTGTCTTAATTAGAGTATATTAATAAGAGTGTCTTAATAAGGGTGTCTTAATAAGAGTGTCTTAATAAGAGTGTCTTAATAAGTGTATTAATAAGAGTGTATTAATAAGGGTGTATTAATAAGAGTGTATTAATAAGAGTGTATTAATAAGAGTGTATTAATAAGGGTGTATTAATAAGAATGTCTTAACAAGGGTGTATTAATAAGGGTGTATTAATAAGGGTGTATTAATAAGGGTGTATTAATAAGGGTGTCTTAATAAGTGTATATTAATAAGAGTGTCTTAATTAGAATATATTAATAAGAGTGTATTCATAAGGGTGTATTAAATAGAGTATATTAATAAGGGTGTATTAATAAGGGTGTCTTAATAAGAGTGTCTTAATAAGAGTGTATTAATAAGGGTGTATTAATTAGAGTATATTAATAAGAGTGTCTTAATAAGAGTGTCTTAATAAGAGTGTCTTAATAAGCGTGTATTAATAAGAGTGTATTAATAAGAGTGTATTAATAAGAGTGTATTAATAAGAGTGTATTAATAAGAGTGTCTTAATAAGGGTGTCTTAATAAGAGTGTATTAATAAGGGTGTATTAATAAGGGTGTCTTAATAAGAGTATATTAATAAGAGTGTCTTAATTAGAGTATATTAATAAGAGTGTCTTAATAAGGGTGTCTTAATAAGAGTGTCTTAATAAGAGTGTCTTAATAAGAGTGTATTAATAAGGGTGTATTAAGAAGAGTGTATTAATAAGAGTGTATTAATAAGAGTGTATTAATAAGGGTGTATTAATAAGAGTGTCTTAATAAGGGTGTCTTAATAAGAGTGTATTAATAAGGGTGTATTAATAAGGGTGTCTTAATAAGTGTATATTAATAAGAGTGTCTTAATTAGAATATATTAATAAGAGTGTATTAATAAGGGTGTATTAATAAGGGTGTATTAATAAGGGTGTATTAATAAGACTGTCTTAATAAGAGTGTCTTAATAAGGGTGTATTAATAAGGGTGTATTAATAAGGGTGTATTAATAAGAGTGTCTTAATAAGAGTGTCTTAATAAGGGTGTATTAATAAGGGTGTATTAATAAGAGTGTATTAATAAGGGTGTATTAATAAGGGTGTCTTAATAAGGGTGTCTTAATAAGAGTATATTAATAAGAGTGTCTTAATTAGAGTATATTAATAAGAGTGTCTTAATAAGAGTGTCTTAATAAGGGTGTATTAAATAGAGTATATTAATAAGGGTGTCTTAATAAGAGTGTCTTAATAAGAGTGTATTAATAAGGGTGTATTAATAAGGGTGTATTAATAAGGGTGTATTAATAAGAGTGTCTTAATAAGTGTCTTAATAAGGGTGTATTAATAAGGGTGTATTAATAAGGGTGTATTAATAAGGGTGTCTTAATAAGGGTGTCTTAATAAGGGTGTCTTAATAAGGGTGTATTAATAAGGGTGTCTTAATAAGTGTATATTAATAAGAGTGTCTTAATTAGAATATATTAATAAGAGTGTATTAATAAGGGTGTATTAATTAGAGTATATTAATAAGGGTGTATTAATAAGGGTGTATTAATAAGAGTGTATTAATAAGGGTGTATTAATAAGGGTGTATTAATAAGGGTGTATTAATAAGAGTGTCTTAATAAGAGTGTCTTAATAAGGGTGTATTAATAAGGGTGTATTAATAAGGGTGTATTAATAAGAGTGTCTTAATAAGAGTGTCTTAATAAGGGTGTATTAATAAGGGTGTATTAAAAGAGTGTATTAATAAGGGTGTATTAATAAGGGTGTCTTAATAAGGGTGTCTTAATAAGAGTATATTAATAAGAGTGTCTTAATTAGAGTATATTAATAAGAGTGTCTTAATAAGGGTGTCTTAATAAGTGTATATTAATAAGAGTGTCTTAATTGGAATATATTAATAAGAGTGTATTCATAAGGGTGTATTAAATAGAGTATATTAATAAGGGTGTCTTAATAAGAGTGTCTTAATAAGAGTGTATTAATAAGGGTGTATTAATAAGGGTGTCTTAATAAGAGTGTCTTAATAAGTGTATTAATAAGAGTGTATTAATAAGGGTGTATTAATAAGAGTGTATTAATAAGAGTGTATTAATAAGGGTGTATTAATAAGAATGTCTTAACAAGGGTGTATTAATAAGGGTGTATTAATAAGGGTGTATTAATAAGGGTGTCTTAATAAGTGTATATTAATAAGAGTGTCTTAATTGGAATATATTAATAAGAGTGTATTCATAAGGGTGTATTAAATAGAGTATATTAATAAGGGTGTCGTAATAAGAGTGTCTTAATAAGAGTGTATTAATAAGGGTGTATTAATAAGGGTGTATTAATAAGGGTGTATTAATAAGGGTGTATTAATAAGAGTGTATTAATAAGAGTGTCTTAATAAGGGTGTATTAATAAGGGTGTATTAATAAGGGTGTATTAATAAGAGTGTCTTAATAAGAGTGTATTAATAAGGGTGTATTAATTAGAGTATATTAATAAGAGTGTCTTAATAAGGGTGTCTTAATAAGAGTGTCTTAATAAGAGTGTCTTAATAAGAGTGTATTAATAAGAGTGTATTAATAAGGGTGTATTAATAAGAGTGTATTAATAAGAGTGTATTAATAAGAGTGTATTAATAAGGGTGTATTAATAAGAGTGTCTTAATTAGAGTATATTAATAAGAGTGTCTTAATAAGAGTGTCTTAATAAGAGTGTCTTAATAAGAGTGTCTTAATAAGAGTGTATTAATAAGGGTGTATTAATAAGAGTGTATTAATAAGAGTGTATTAATAAGAGTGTATTAATAAGGGTGTATTAATAAGAGTGTCTTAATAAGGGTGTCTTAATAAGAGTGTATTAATAAGGGTGTATTAATAAGGGTGTCTTAATAAGTGTATATTAATAAGAGTGTCTTAATTAGAATATATTAATAAGAGTGTATTAATAAGGGTGTATTAATAAGGGTGTATTAATAAGAGTGTCTTAATAAGAGTGTCTTAATAAGAGTGTCTTAATAAGAGTGTATTAATAAGAGTGTCTTAATAAGGGTGTATTAATAAGAGTGTCTTAATAAGGGTGTCTTAATAAGAGTGTATTAATAAGGGTGTCTTAATAAGGGTGTCTTAATAAGAGTATATTAATAAGAGTGTCTTAATTAGAGTATATTAATAAGAGTGTCTTAATAAGAGTGTCTTAATAAGAGTGTCTTAATAAGAGTGTATTAATAAGAGTGTATTAATAAGGGTGTATTAATAAGAGTGTATTAATAAGAGTGTATTAATAAGGGTGTCTTAATAAGGGTGTCTTAATAAGTGTATATTAATAAGAGTGTCTTAATTAGAATATATTAATAAGAGTGTATTAATAAGGGTGTATTAATTAGAGTATATTAATAAGGGTGTATTAATAAGGGTGTATTAATAAGGGTGTATTAATAAGAGTGTCTTAATAAGAGTGTCTTAATAAGGGTGTATTAATAAGGGTGTATTAATAAGAGTGTCTTAATAAGAGTGTATTAATAAGGGTGTATTAATAAGGGTGTATTAATAAGGGTGTATTAATAAGGGTGTATTAATAAGGGTGTATTAATAAGGGTGTCTTAATAAGAGTGTCTTAATAAGGGTGTATTAATAAGGGTGTATTAATAAGAGTGTATTAATAAGGGTGTATTAATAAGGGTGTATTAATAAGGGTGTCTTAATAAGAGTATATTAATAAGAGTGTCTTAATTAGAGTATATTAATAAGAGTGTCTTAATAAGGGTGTCTTAATAAGGGTGTCTTAATAAGAGTGTCTTAATAAGAGTGTCTTAATAAGAGTGTATTAATAAGGGTGTATTAATAAGAGTGTCTTAATAAGGGTGTCTTAATAAGAGTGTATTAATAAGGGTGTATTAATAAGGGTGTCTTAATAAGGGTATATTAATAAGAGTGTCTTAATTAGAATATATTAATAAGAGTGTATTAATAAGGGTGTATTAATAAGGGTGTCTTAATAAGAGTATATTAATAAGAGTGTATTAATAAGGGTGTATTAATAAGAGTGTCTTAATAAGGGTGTCTTAATAAGAGTGTATTAATAAGGGTGTATTAATAAGGGTGTCTTAATAAGAGTATATTAATAAGAGTGTCTTAATTAGAGTATATTAATAAGAGTGTCTTAATAAGAGTGTCTTAATAAGAGTGTCTTAATAAGAGTGTATTAATAAGAGTGTATTAATAAGGGTGTATTAATAAGAGTGTATTAATAAGAGTGTATTAATAAGGGTGTATTAATAAGAGTGTCTTAATAAGGGTGTCTAAATAAGAGTGTATTAATAAGGGTGTCTTAATAAGGGTGTCTTAATAAGTGTATATTAATAAGAGTGTCTTAATTAGAATATATTAATAAGAGTGTATTAATAAGGGTGTATTAATTAGAGTATATTAATAAGGGTGTATTAATAAGGGTGTATTAATAAGGGTGTATTAATAAGAGTGTCTTAATTAGAGTATATTAATAAGAGTGTCTTAATAAGGGTGTCTTAATAAGAGTGTCTTAATAAGAGTGTCTTAATAAGAGTGTATTAATAAGGGTGTATTAATAAGAGTGTATTAATAAGAGTGTATTAAGAGTGTATTAATAAGGGTGTATTAATAAGAGTGTCTTAATAAGGGTGTCTTAATAAGAGTGTATTAATAAGGGTGTATTAATAAGGGTGTCTTAATAAGTGTATATTAATAAGAGTGTCTTAATTAGAATATATTAATAAGAGTGTATTAATAAGGGTGTATTAATAAGGGTGTATTAATAAGAGTGTCTTAATAAGAGTGTCTTAATAAGGGTGTATTAATAAGGGTGTATTAATAAGGGTGTATTAATAAGAGTGTCTTAATAAGAGTGTCTTAATAAGGGTGTATTAATAAGGGTGTATTAATAAGAGTGTATTAATAAGGGTGTATTAATAAGGGTGTATTAATAAGGGTGTCTTAATAAGAGTATATTAATAAGAGTGTCTTAATAAGGGTGTCTTAATAAGGGTGTATTAATAAGGGTGTATTAATAAGGGTGTCTTAATAAGGGTGTCTTAATAAGGGTGTATTAATAAGGGTGTCTTAATAAGAGTGTATTAATAAGGGTGTATTAATAAGAGTGTATTAATAAGGGTGTATTAATAAGGGTGTATTAATTAGAGTATATTAATAAGGGTGTATTAATAAGGGTGTATTAATAAGAGTGTCTTAATAAGAGTGTATTAATAAGGGTGTATTAATAAGGGTGTATTAATAAGGGTGTATTAATAAGGGTGTATTAATAAGAGTGTCTTAATAAGAGTGTCTTAATAAGGGTGTATTAATAAGGGTGTATTAATAAGGGTGTATTAATAAGAGTGTCTTAATAAGAGTGTCTTAATAAGGGTGTATTAATAAGGGTGTATTAAAAGAGTGTATTAATAAGGGTGTATTAATAAGGGTGTATTAATAAGGGTGTCTTAATAAGAGTATATTAATAAGAGTGTCTTAATTAGAGTATATTAATAAGAGTGTCTTAATAAGGGTGTCTTAATAAGTGTATATTAATAAGAGTGTCTTAATTGGAATATATTAATAAGAGTGTATTCATAAGGGTGTATTAAATAGAGTATATTAATAAGGGTGTCGTAATAAGAGTGTCTTAATAAGAGTGTATTAATAAGGGTGTATTAATAAGGGTGTATTAATAAGGGTGTATTAATAAGGGTGTATTAATAAGAGTGTATTAATAAGAGTGTCTTAATAAGGGTGTATTAATAAGGGTGTATTAATAAGGGTGTATTAATAAGAGTGTCTTAATAAGAGTGTATTAATAAGGGTGTATTAATTAGAGTATATTAATAAGAGTGTCTTAATAAGGGTGTCTTAATAAGAGTGTCTTAATAAGAGTGTCTTAATAAGAGTGTCTTAATAAGAGTGTATTAATAAGGGTGTATTAATAAGAGTGTATTAATAAGAGTGTATTAATAAGAGTGTATTAATAAGGGTGTATTAATAAGAGTGTCTTAATAAGGGTGTCTTAATAAGAGTGTATTAATAAGGGTGTATTAATAAGGGTGTCTTAATAAGTGTATATTAATAAGAGTGTCTTAATTAGAATATATTAATAAGAGTGTATTAATAAGGGTGTATTAATAAGAGTGTCTTAATAAGAGTGTATTAATAAGGGTGTATTAATAAGGGTGTCTTAATAAGAGTGTCTTAATAAGTGTATTAATAAGAGTGTATTAATAAGGGTGTATTAATAAGAGTGTATTAATAAGAGTGTATTAATAAGAGTGTATTAATAAGGGTGTATTAATAAGAATGTCTTAACAAGGGTGTATTAATAAGGGTGTATTAATAAGGGTGTATTAATAAGGGTGTCTTAATAAGTGTATATTAATAAGAGTGTCTTAATTGGAATATATTAATAAGAGTGTATTCATAAGGGTGTATTAAATAGAGTATATTAATAAGGGTGTCGTAATAAGAGTGTCTTAATAAGAGTGTATTAATAAGGGTGTATTAATAAGGGTGTAATAATAAGGGTGTATTAATAAGGGTGTATTAATAAGAGTGTATTAATAAGAGTGTATTAATAAGGGTGTATTAATAAGGGTGTATTAATAAGAGTGTCTTAATAAGAGTGTATTAATAAGGGTGTATTAATTAGAGTATATTAATAAGAGTGTCTTAATAAGGGTGTCTTAATAAGAGTGTCTTAATAAGAGTGTCTTAATAAGAGTGTCTTAATAAGAGTGTATTAATAAGGGTGTATTAATAAGAGTGTATTAATAAGTGTATTAATAAGAGTGTATTAATAAGGGTGTATTAATAAGAGTGTCTTAATAAGGGTGTCTTAATAAGAGTGTATTAATAAGGGTGTATTAATAAGGGTGTCTTAATAAGTGTATATTAATAAGAGTGTCTTAATTAGAATATATTAATAAGAGTGTATTAATAAGGGTGTATTAATAAGAGTGTCTTAATAAGAGTGTCTTAATAAGAGTGTATTAATAAGAGTGTATTAATAAGAGTGTATTAATAAGAGTGTATTAATAAGAGTGTATTAATAAGGGTGTATTAATAAGAGTGTCTTAATAAGGGTGTCTTAATAAGAGTGTATTAATAAGGGTGTATTAATAAGGGTGTCTTAATAAGAGTATATTAATAAGAGTGTCTTAATTAGAGTATATTAATAAGAGTGTCTTAATAAGAGTGTCTTAATAAGAGTGTCTTAATAAGAGTGTATTAATAAGAGTGTATTAATAAGGGTGTATTAATAAGAGTGTATTAATAAGAGTGTATTAATAAGGGTGTATTAATAAGAGTGTCTTAATAAGGGTGTCTTAATAAGAGTGTATTAATAAGGGTGTCTTAATAAGGGTGTCTTAATAAGTGTATATTAATAAGAGTGTCTTAATTAGAATATATTAATAAGAGTGTATTAATAAGGGTGTATTAATTAGAGTATATTAATAAGGGTGTATTAATAAGGGTGTATTAATAAGGGTGTATTAATAAGAGTGTCTTAATAAGGGTGTATTAATAAGGGTGTATTAATAAGAGTGTCTTAATAAGAGTGTATTAATAAGGGTGTATTAATAAGGGTGTATTAATAAGGGTGTATTAATAAGGGTGTATTAATAAGGGTGTCTTAATAAGTGTCTTAATAAGGGTGTATTAATAAGGGTGTATTAATAAGAGTGTATTAATAAGGGTGTATTAATAAGGGTGTATTAATAAGGGTGTCTTAATAAGAGTATATTAATAAGAGTGTCTTAATTAGAGTATATTAATAAGAGTGTCTTAATAAGGGTGTCTTAATAAGAGTGTCTTAATAAGAGTGTCTTAATAAGAGTGTATTAATAAGGGTGTATTAATAAGAGTGTCTTAATAAGGGTGTCTTAATAAGAGTGTATTAATAAGGGTGTATTAATAAGGGTGTCTTAATAAGTGTATATTAATAAGAGTGTCTTAATTAGAATATATTAATAAGAGTGTATTAATAAGGGTGTATTAATAAGGGTGTCTTAATAAGAGTATATTAATAAGAGTGTATTAATAAGGGTGTATTAATAAGAGTGTCTTAATAAGGGTGTCTTAATAAGAGTGTATTAATAAGGGTGTATTAATAAGGGTGTCTTAATAAGAGTATATTAATAAGAGTGTCTTAATTAGAGTATATTAATAAGAGTGTCTTAATAAGAGTGTCTTAATAAGAGTGTCTTAATAAGAGTGTATTAATAAGAGTGTATTAATAAGAGTGTATTAATAAGGGTGTATTAATAAGAGTGTCTTAATAAGGGTGTCTTAATAAGAGTGTATTAATAAGGGTGTCTTAATAAGGGTGTCTTAATAAGTGTATATTAATAAGAGTGTCTTAATTAGAATATATTAATAAGAGTGTATTAATAAGGGTGTATTAATTAGAGTATATTAATAAGGGTGTATTAATAAGGGTGTATTAATAAGGGTGTATTAATAAGAGTGTCTTAATTAGAGTATATTAATAAGAGTGTCTTAATAAGGGTGTCTTAATAAGAGTGTCTTAATAAGAGTGTATTAATAAGGGTGTATTAATAAGAGTGTATTAATAAGAGTGTATTAATAAGAGTGTATTAATAAGGGTGTATTAATAAGAGTGTCTTAATAAGGGTGTCTTAATAAGAGTGTATTAATAAGGGTGTATTAATAAGGGTGTCTTAATAAGTGTATATTAATAAGAGTGTCTTAATTAGAATATATTAATAAGAGTGTATTAATAAGGGTGTATTAATAAGGGTGTATTAATAAGGGTGTATTAATAAGAGTGTCTTAATAAGAGTGTCTTAATAAGGGTGTATTAATAAGGGTGTATTAATAAGGGTGTATTAATAAGAGTGTCTTAATAAGAGTGTCTTAATAAGGGTGTATTAATAAGGGTGTATTAATAAGGGTGTATTAATAAGGGTGTCTTAATAAGGGTGTCTTAATAAGAGTATATTAATAAGAGTGTCTTAATTAGAGTATATTAATAAGAGTGTCTTAATAAGAGTGTCTTAATAAGGGTGTATTAAATAGAGTATATTAATAAGGGTGTCTTAATAAGAGTGTCTTAATAAGAGTGTATTAATAAGGGTGTATTAATAAGGGTGTATTAATAAGGGTGTATTAATAAGAGTGTCTTAATAAGAGTGTATTAATAAGGGTGTCTTAATAAGGGTGTCTTAATAAGGGTGTCTTAATAAGGGTGTCTTAATAAGAGTGTCTTAATTAGAATATATTAATAAGAGTGTATTAATAAGGGTGTATTAATTAGAGTATATTAATAAGGGTGTATTAATAAGGGTGTATTAATAAGAGTGTCTTAATAAGAGTGTATTAATAAGGGTGTATTAATAAGGGTGTATTAATAAGGGTGTTTTAATAAGGGTGTCTTAATAAGAGTGTCTTAATAAGAGTGTCTTAATAAGGGTGTATTAATAAGGGTGTATTAATAAGGGTGTATTAATAAGAGTGTCTTAATAAGAGTGTCTTAATAAGGGTGTATTAATAAGGGTGTATTAAAAGAGTGTATTAATAAGGGTGTATTAATAAGGGTGTATTAATAAGGGTGTCTTAATAAGAGTATATTAATAAGAGTGTCTTAATTAGAGTATATTAATAAGAGTGTCTTAATAAGGGTGTCTTAATAAGTGTATATTAATAAGAGTGTCTTAATTGGAATATATTAATAAGTGTATTCATAAGGGTGTATTAAATAGAGTATATTAATAAGGGTGTCTTAATAAGAGTGTCTTAATAAGAGTGTATTAATAAGGGTGTATTAATAAGGGTGTCTTAATAAGAGTGTCTTAATAAGTGTATTAATAAGAGTGTATTAATAAGGGTGTATTAATAAGAGTGTATTAATAAGAGTGTATTAATAAGGGTGTATTAATAAGAATGTCTTAACAAGGGTGTATTAATAAGGGTGTATTAATAAGGGTGTATTAATAAGGGTGTCTTAATAAGTGTATATTAATAAGAGTGTCTTAATTGGAATATATTAATAAGAGTGTATTCATAAGGGTGTATTAAATAGAGTATATTAATAAGGGTGTCGTAATAAGTGTCTTAATAAGAGTGTATTAATAAGGGTGTATTAATAAGGGTGTATTAATAAGGGTGTATTAATAAGGGTGTATTAATAAGAGTGTATTAATAAGAGTGTCTTAATAAGGGTGTATTAATAAGGGTGTATTAATAAGGGTGTATTAATAAGAGTGTCTTAATAAGAGTGTATTAATAAGGGTGTATTAATTAGAGTATATTAATAAGAGTGTCTTAATAAGAGTGTCTTAATAAGAGTGTATTAATAAGAGTGTATTAATAAGAGTGTATTAATAAGAGTGTATTAATAAGAGTGTATTAATAAGGGTGTCTTAATAAGAGTGTCTTAATAAGGGTGTCTTAATAAGAGTGTATTAATAAGGGTGTATTAATAAGGGTGTCTTAATAAGTGTATATTAATAAGAGTGTCTTAATTAGAATATATTAATAAGAGTGTATTAATAAGGGTGTATTAATAAGGGTGTCTTAATAAGAGTGTCTTAATAAGAGTGTATTAATAAGAGTGTATTAATAAGAGTGTATTAATAAGAGTGTATTAATAAGGGTGTATTAATAAGAGTGTCTTAATAAGGGTGTCTTAATAAGAGTGTATTAATAAGGGTGTATTAATAAGGGTGTCTTAATTAGAGTATATTAATAAGAGTGTCTTAATTAGAGTATATTAATAAGAGTGTCTTAATAAGAGTGTCTTAATAAGAGTGTCTTAATAAGAGTGTCTTAATAAGGGTGTATTAATAAGAGTGTATTAATAAGAGTGTATTAATAAGAGTGTCTTAATAAGGGTGTCTTAATAAGAGTGTATTAATAAGGGTGTCTTAATAAGGGTGTCTTAATAAGTGTATATTAATAAGAGTGTCTTAATTAGAATATATTAATAAGAGTGTATTAATAAGGGTGTATTAATTAGAGTATATTAATAAGGGTGTATTAATAAGGGTGTATTAATAAGGGTGTATTAATAAGAGTGTCTTAATAAGTGTCTTAATAAGGGTGTATTAATAAGGGTGTATTAATAAGAGTGTCTTAATAAGAGTGTATTAATAAGGGTGTATTAATAAGGGTGTATTAATAAGGGTGTCTTAATAAGGGTGTCTTAATAAGGGTGTATTAATAAGAGTGTATTAATAAGGGTGTATTAATAAGGGTGTATTAATAAGGGTGTCTTAATAAGAGTATATTAATAAGAGTGTCTTAATTAGAGTATATTAATAAGAGTGTCTTAATAAGAGTGTCTTAATAAGAGTGTATTAATAAGGGTGTATTAATAAGGGTGTATTAATAAGGGTGTATTAATAAGAGTGTCTTAATAAGAGTGTATTAATAAGGGTGTCTTAATAAGGGTGTCTTAATAAGGGTGTCTTAATAAGGGTGTCTTAATAAGAGTGTCTTAATTAGAATATATTAATAAGAGTGTATTAATAAGGGTGTATTAATTAGAGTATATTAATAAGGGTGTATTAATAAGGGTGTATTAATAAGAGTGTCTTAATAAGAGTGTATTAATAAGGGTGTATTAATAAGGGTGTATTAATAAGGGTGTATTAATAAGGGTGTCTTAATAAGAGTGTCTTAATAAGAGTGTCTTAATAAGGGTGTATTAATAAGGGTGTATTAATAAGGGTGTATTAATAAGAGTGTCTTAATAAGAGTGTCTTAATAAGGGTGTATTAATAAGGGTGTATTAAAAGAGTGTATTAATAAGGGTGTATTAATAAGGGTGTATTAATAAGGGTGTCTTAATAAGAGTATATTAATAAGAGTGTCTTAATTAGAGTATATTAATAAGAGTGTCTTAATAAGGGTGTCTTAATAAGTGTATATTAATAAGAGTGTCTTAATTGGAATATATTAATAAGTGTATTCATAAGGGTGTATTAAATAGAGTATATTAATAAGGGTGTCTTAATAAGAGTGTCTTAATAAGAGTGTATTAATAAGGGTGTATTAATAAGGGTGTCTTAATAAGAGTGTCTTAATAAGTGTATTAATAAGAGTGTATTAATAAGGGTGTATTAATAAGAGTGTATTAATAAGAGTGTATTAATAAGGGTGTATTAATAAGAATGTCTTAACAAGGGTGTATTAATAAGGGTGTATTAATAAGGGTGTATTAATAAGGGTGTCTTAATAAGTGTATATTAATAAGAGTGTCTTAATTGGAATATATTAATAAGAGTGTATTCATAAGGGTGTATTAAATAGAGTATATTAATAAGGGTGTCGTAATAAGAGTGTCTTAATAAGAGTGTATTAATAAGGGTGTATTAATAAGGGTGTATTAATAAGGGTGTATTAATAAGGGTGTATTAATAAGAGTGTATTAATAAGAGTGTCTTAATAAGGGTGTATTAATAAGGGTGTATTAATAAGGGTGTATTAATAAGAGTGTCTTAATAAGAGTGTATTAATAAGGGTGTATTAATTAGAGTATATTAATAAGAGTGTCTTAATAAGAGTGTCTTAATAAGAGTGTATTAATAAGAGTGTATTAATAAGAGTGTATTAATAAGAGTGTATTAATAAGAGTGTATTAATAAGGGTGTCTTAATAAGAGTGTCTTAATAAGGGTGTCTTAATAAGAGTGTATTAATAAGGGTGTATTAATAAGGGTGTCTTAATAAGTGTATATTAATAAGAGTGTCTTAATTAGAATATATTAATAAGAGTGTATTAATAAGGGTGTATTAATAAGGGTGTCTTAATAAGAGTGTCTTAATAAGAGTGTATTAATAAGAGTGTATTAATAAGAGTGTATTAATAAGAGTGTATTAATAAGGGTGTATTAATAAGAGTGTCTTAATAAGGGTGTCTTAATAAGAGTGTATTAATAAGGGTGTATTAATAAGGGTGTCTTAATTAGAGTATATTAATAAGAGTGTCCTAATTAGAGTATATTAATAAGAGTGTCTTAATAAGAGTGTCTTAATAAGAGTGTCTTAATAAGAGTGTCTTAATAAGGGTGTATTAATAAGAGTGTATTAATAAGAGTGTATTAATAAGAGTGTCTTAATAAGGGTGTCTTAATAAGAGTGTATTAATAAGGGTGTCTTAATAAGGGTGTCTTAATAAGTGTATATTAATAAGAGTGTCTTAATTAGAATATATTAATAAGAGTGTATTAATAAGGGTGTATTAATTAGAGTATATTAATAAGGGTGTATTAATAAGGGTGTATTAATAAGGGTGTATTAATAAGAGTGTCTTAATAAGAGTGTCTTAATAAGGGTGTATTAATAAGGGTGTATTAATAAGAGTGTCTTAATAAGAGTGTATTAATAAGGGTGTATTAATAAGGGTGTATTAATAAGGGTGTATTAATAAGGGTGTATTAATAAGGGTGTCTTAATAAGGGTGTCTTAATAAGGGTGTATTAATAAGAGTGTATTAATAAGGGTGTATTAATAAGGGTGTATTAATAAGGGTGTCTTAATAAGAGTATATTAATAAGAGTGTCTTAATTAGAGTATATTAATAAGAGTGTCTTAATAAGGGTGTCTTAATAAGAGTGTCTTAATAAGAGTGTCTTAATAAGAGTGTATTAATAAGGGTGTATTAATAAGAATGTCTTAACAAGGGTGTATTAATAAGGGTGTCTTAATAAGGGTGTCTTAATAAGGGTGTCTTAATAAGGGTGTCTTAATAAGGGTGTCTTAATAAGTGTATATTAATAAGAGTGTCTTAATTGGAATATATTAATAAGAGTGTATTCATAAGGGTGTATTAAATAGAGTATATTAATAAGGGTGTCGTAATAAGAGTGTCTTAATAAGAGTGTATTAATAAGGGTGTATTAATAAGGGTGTATTAATAAGGGTGTATTAATAAGGGTGTATTAATAAGAGTGTATTAATAAGAGTGTCTTAATAAGGGTGTATTAATAAGGGTGTATTAATAAGGGTGTATTAATAAGAGTGTCTTAATAAGAGTGTATTAATAAGGGTGTATTAATTAGAGTATATTAATAAGAGTGTCTTAATAAGGGTGTCTTAATAAGGGTGTCTTAATAAGAGTGTCTTAATAAGAGTGTATTAATAAGAGTGTATTAATAAGGGTGTATTAATAAGAGTGTATTAATAAGAGTGTATTAATAAGAGTGTATTAATAAGGGTGTATTAATAAGAGTGTCTTAATAAGGGTGTCTTAATAAGAGTGTATTAATAAGGGTGTATTAATAAGGGTGTCTTAATTAGAGTATATTAATAAGAGTGTCTTAATTAGAGTGTCTTAATAAGAGTGTCTTAATAAGAGTGTCTTAATAAGAGTGTCTTAATAAGAGTGTATTAATAAGGGTGTATTAAGAAGAGTGTATTAATAAGAGTGTATTAATAAGAGTGTCTTAATAAGGGTGTCTTAATAAGAGTGTCTTAATAAGGGTGTCTTAATAAGAGTGTATTAATAAGGGTGTATTAATAAGGGTGTCTTAATAAGTGTATATTAATAAGAGTGTCTTAATTAGAATATATTAATAAGAGTGTATTAATAAGGGTGTATTAATAAGGGTGTATTAATAAGGGTGTATTAATAAGAGTGTCTTAATAAGAGTGTCTTAATAAGGGTGTATTAATAAGGGTGTATTAATAAGAGTGTATTAATAAGGGTGTATTAATAAGGGTGTCTTAATAAGGGTGTCTTAATAAGAGTATATTAATAAGAGTGTCTTAATTAGAGTATATTAATAAGAGTGTCTTAATAAGAGTGTCTTAATAAGGGTGTATTAAATAGAGTATATTAATAAGGGTGTCTTAATAAGAGTGTCTTAATAAGAGTGTATTAATAAGGGTGTATTAATAAGGGTGTATTAATAAGGGTGTATTAATAAGAGTGTCTTAATAAGTGTCTTAATAAGGGTGTATTAATAAGGGTGTATTAATAAGGGTGTATTAATAAGAGTGTCTTAATAAGTGTCTTAATAAGGGTGTATTAATAAGGGTGTATTAATAAGGGTGTCTTAATAAGGGTGTCTTAATAAGGGTGTCTTAATAAGGGTGTATTAATAAGGGTGTCTTAATAAGTGTATATTAATAAGAGTGTCTTAATTAGAATATATTAATAAGAGTGTATTAATAAGGGTGTATTAATTAGAGTATATTAATAAGGGTGTATTAATAAGGGTGTATTAATAAGAGTGTATTAATAAGGGTGTATTAATAAGGGTGTATTAATAAGGGTGTATTAATAAGAGTGTCTTAATAAGAGTGTCTTAATAAGGGTGTATTAATAAGGGTGTATTAATAAGGGTGTATTAATAAGAGTGTCTTAATAAGAGTGTCTTAATAAGGGTGTATTAATAAGGGTGTATTAAAAGAGTGTATTAATAAGGGTGTATTAATAAGGGTGTCTTAATAAGGGTGTCTTAATAAGAGTATATTAATAAGAGTGTCTTAATTAGAGTATATTAATAAGAGTGTCTTAATAAGGGTGTCTTAATAAGTGTATATTAATAAGAGTGTCTTAATTGGAATATATTAATAAGAGTGTATTCATAAGGGTGTATTAAATAGAGTATATTAATAAGGGTGTCTTAATAAGAGTGTCTTAATAAGAGTGTATTAATAAGGGTGTATTAATAAGGGTGTCTTAATAAGAGTGTCTTAATAAGTGTATTAATAAGAGTGTATTAATAAGGGTGTATTAATAAGAGTGTATTAATAAGAGTGTATTAATAAGGGTGTATTAATAAGAATGTCTTAACAAGGGTGTATTAATAAGGGTGTATTAATAAGGGTGTATTAATAAGGGTGTCTTAATAAGTGTATATTAATAAGAGTGTCTTAATTGGAATATATTAATAAGAGTGTATTCATAAGGGTGTATTAAATAGAGTATATTAATAAGGGTGTCGTAATAAGAGTGTCTTAATAAGAGTGTATTAATAAGGGTGTATTAATAAGGGTGTATTAATAAGGGTGTATTAATAAGGGTGTATTAATAAGAGTGTATTAATAAGAGTGTCTTAATAAGGGTGTATTAATAAGGGTGTATTAATAAGGGTGTATTAATAAGAGTGTCTTAATAAGAGTGTATTAATAAGGGTGTATTAATTAGAGTATATTAATAAGAGTGTCTTAATAAGGGTGTCTTAATAAGAGTGTCTTAATAAGAGTGTCTTAATAAGAGTGTATTAATAAGGGTGTATTAATAAGAGTGTATTAATAAGAGTGTATTAATAAGAGTGTATTAATAAGGGTGTATTAATAAGAGTGTCTTAATTAGAGTATATTAATAAGAGTGTCTTAATAAGAGTGTCTTAATAAGAGTGTCTTAATAAGAGTGTCTTAATAAGAGTGTATTAATAAGAGTGTATTAATAAGAGTGTATTAATAAGAGTGTATTAATAAGGGTGTATTAATAAGAGTGTCTTAATAAGGGTGTCTTAATAAGAGTGTATTAATAAGGGTGTATTAATAAGGGTGTCTTAATAAGTGTATATTAATAAGAGTGTCTTAATTAGAATATATTAATAAGAGTGTATTAATAAGGGTGTATTAATAAGGGTGTATTAATAAGAGTGTCTTAATAAGAGTGTCTTAATAAGAGTGTCTTAATAAGAGTGTATTAATAAGAGTGTCTTAATAAGGGTGTATTAATAAGAGTGTCTTAATAAGGGTGTCTTAATAAGAGTGTATTAATAAGGGTGTCTTAATAAGGGTGTCTTAATAAGAGTATATTAATAAGAGTGTCTTAATTAGAGTATATTAATAAGAGTGTCTTAATAAGAGTGTCTTAATAAGAGTGTCTTAATAAGAGTGTATTAATAAGAGTGTATTAATAAGGGTGTCTTAATAAGAGTGTCTTAATAAGAGTGTCTTAATTAGAATATATTAATAAGAGTGTATTAATAAGGGTGTATTAATTAGAGTATATTAATAAGGGTGTATTAATAAGGGTGTATTAATAAGGGTGTATTAATAAGAGTGTCTTAATAAGAGTGTCTTAATAAGGGTGTATTAATAAGGGTGTATTAATAAGAGTGTCTTAATAAGAGTGTATTAATAAGGGTGTATTAATAAGGGTGTATTAATAAGGGTGTATTAATAAGGGTGTATTAATAAGGGTGTATTAATAAGGGTGTCTTAATAAGAGTGTCTTAATAAGGGTGTATTAATAAGGGTGTATTAATAAGAGTGTATTAATAAGGGTGTATTAATAAGGGTGTATTAATAAGGGTGTCTTAATAAGAGTATATTAATAAGAGTGTCTTAATTAGAGTATATTAATAAGAGTGTCTTAATAAGGGTGTCTTAATAAGGGTGTCTTAATAAGAGTGTCTTAATAAGAGTGTCTTAATAAGAGTGTATTAATAAGGGTGTATTAATAAGAGTGTCTTAATAAGGGTGTCTTAATAAGAGTGTATTAATAAGGGTGTATTAATAAGGGTGTCTTAATAAGGGTATATTAATAAGAGTGTCTTAATTAGAATATATTAATAAGAGTGTATTAATAAGGGTGTATTAATAAGGGTGTCTTAATAAGAGTATATTAATAAGAGTGTATTAATAAGGGTGTATTAATAAGAGTATATTAATAAGAGTGTCTTAATAAGGGTGTCTTAATAAGGGTGTATTAATAAGAGTGTATTAATAAGGGTGTATTAATAAGAGTGTCTTAATAAGAGTGTCTTAATAAGGGTGTATTAATAAGGGTGTATTAATAAGAGTGTATTAATAAGGGTGTATTAATAAGGGTGTATTAATAAGGGTGTCTTAATAAGAGTATATTAATAAGAGTGTCTTAATAAGAGTGTCTTAATAAGGGTGTATTAATAAGGGTGTATTAATAAGGGTGTATTAATAAGGGTGTATTAATAAGAGTGTCTTAATAAGAGTGTATTAATAAGGGTGTATTAATAAGGGTGTCTTAATAAGGGTGTCTTAATAAGGGTGTATTAATAAGGGTGTCTTAATAAGTGTATAGTAATAAGAGTGTCTTAATTAGAATATATTAATAAGAGTGTATTAATAAGGGTGTATTAATTAGAGTATATTAATAAGGGTGTATTAATAAGGGTGTATTAATAAGAGTGTCTTAATAAGAGTGTATTAATAAGGGTGTATTAATAAGGGTGTATTAATAAGGGTGTATTAATAAGGGTGTATTAATAAGAGTGTCTTAATAAGAGTGTCTTAATAAGGGTGTATTAATAAGGGTGTATTAATAAGGGTGTATTAATAAGAGTGTCTTAATAAGAGTGTCTTAATAAGGGTGTATTAATAAGGGTGTATTAAAAGAGTGTATTAATAAGGGTGTATTAATAAGGGTGTATTAATAAGGGTGTCTTAATAAGAGTATATTAATAAGAGTGTCTTAATTAGAGTATATTAATAAGAGTGTCTTAATAAGGGTGTCTTAATAAGAGTGTCTTAATAAGAGTGTCTTAATAAGTGTATTAATAAGAGTGTATTAATAAGGGTGTATTAATAAGAGTGTATTAATAAGAGTGTATTAATAAGAGTGTATTAATAAGGGTGTATTAATAAGAATGTCTTAACAAGGGTGTATTAATAAGGGTGTATTAATAAGGGTGTATTAATAAGGGTGTATTAATAAGGGTGTCTTAATAAGTGTATATTAATAAGAGTGTCTTAATTAGAATATATTAATAAGAGTGTATTCATAAGGGTGTATTAAATAGAGTATATTAATAAGGGTGTATTAATAAGGGTGTCTTAATAAGAGTGTCTTAATAAGAGTGTATTAATAAGGGTGTATTAATTAGAGTATATTAATAAGAGTGTCTTAATAAGAGTGTCTTAATAAGAGTGTCTTAATAAGCGTGTATTAATAAGAGTGTATTAATAAGAGTGTATTAATAAGAGTGTATTAATAAGAGTGTATTAATAAGAGTGTCTTAATAAGGGTGTCTTAATAAGAGTGTATTAATAAGGGTGTATTAATAAGGGTGTCTTAATAAGAGTATATTAATAAGAGTGTCTTAATTAGAGTATATTAATAAGAGTGTCTTAATAAGGGTGTCTTAATAAGAGTGTCTTAATAAGAGTGTCTTAATAAGAGTGTATTAATAAGGGTGTATTAAGAAGAGTGTATTAATAAGAGTGTATTAATAAGAGTGTATTAATAAGGGTGTATTAATAAGAGTGTCTTAATAAGGGTGTCTTAATAAGAGTGTATTAATAAGGGTGTATTAATAAGGGTGTCTTAATAAGTGTATATTAATAAGAGTGTCTTAATTAGAATATATTAATAAGAGTGTATTAATAAGGGTGTATTAATAAGGGTGTATTAATAAGGGTGTATTAATAAGACTGTCTTAATAAGAGTGTCTTAATAAGGGTGTATTAATAAGGGTGTATTAATAAGGGTGTATTAATAAGAGTGTCTTAATAAGAGTGTCTTAATAAGGGTGTATTAATAAGGGTGTATTAATAAGAGTGTATTAATAAGGGTGTATTAATAAGGGTGTCTTAATAAGGGTGTCTTAATAAGAGTATATTAATAAGAGTGTCTTAATTAGAGTATATTAATAAGAGTGTCTTAATAAGAGTGTCTTAATAAGGGTGTATTAAATAGAGTATATTAATAAGGGTGTCTTAATAAGAGTGTCTTAATAAGAGTGTATTAATAAGGGTGTATTAATAAGGGTGTATTAATAAGGGTGTATTAATAAGAGTGTCTTAATAAGTGTCTTAATAAGGGTGTATTAATAAGGGTGTATTAATAAGGGTGTATTAATAAGGGTGTCTTAATAAGGGTGTCTTAATAAGGGTGTCTTAATAAGGGTGTATTAATAAGGGTGTCTTAATAAGTGTATATTAATAAGAGTGTCTTAATTAGAATATATTAATAAGAGTGTATTAATAAGGGTGTATTAATTAGAGTATATTAATAAGGGTGTATTAATAAGGGTGTATTAATAAGAGTGTATTAATAAGGGTGTATTAATAAGGGTGTATTAATAAGGGTGTATTAATAAGAGTGTCTTAATAAGAGTGTCTTAATAAGGGTGTATTAATAAGGGTGTATTAATAAGGGTGTATTAATAAGAGTGTCTTAATAAGAGTGTCTTAATAAGGGTGTATTAATAAGGGTGTATTAAAAGAGTGTATTAATAAGGGTGTATTAATAAGGGTGTCTTAATAAGGGTGTCTTAATAAGAGTATATTAATAAGAGTGTCTTAATTAGAGTATATTAATAAGAGTGTCTTAATAAGGGTGTCTTAATAAGTGTATATTAATAAGAGTGTCTTAATTGGAATATATTAATAAGAGTGTATTCATAAGGGTGTATTAAATAGAGTATATTAATAAGGGTGTCTTAATAAGAGTGTCTTAATAAGAGTGTATTAATAAGGGTGTATTAATAAGGGTGTCTTAATAAGAGTGTCTTAATAAGTGTATTAATAAGAGTGTATTAATAAGGGTGTATTAATAAGAGTGTATTAATAAGAGTGTATTAATAAGGGTGTATTAATAAGAATGTCTTAACAAGGGTGTATTAATAAGGGTGTATTAATAAGGGTGTATTAATAAGGGTGTCTTAATAAGTGTATATTAATAAGAGTGTCTTAATTGGAATATATTAATAAGAGTGTATTCATAAGGGTGTATTAAATAGAGTATATTAATAAGGGTGTCGTAATAAGAGTGTCTTAATAAGAGTGTATTAATAAGGGTGTATTAATAAGGGTGTATTAATAAGGGTGTATTAATAAGGGTGTATTAATAAGAGTGTATTAATAAGAGTGTCTTAATAAGGGTGTATTAATAAGGGTGTATTAATAAGGGTGTATTAATAAGAGTGTCTTAATAAGAGTGTATTAATAAGGGTGTATTAATTAGAGTATATTAATAAGAGTGTCTTAATAAGGGTGTCTTAATAAGAGTGTCTTAATAAGAGTGTCTTAATAAGAGTGTATTAATAAGAGTGTATTAATAAGGGTGTATTAATAAGAGTGTATTAATAAGAGTGTATTAATAAGAGTGTATTAATAAGGGTGTATTAATAAGAGTGTCTTAATTAGAGTATATTAATAAGAGTGTCTTAATAAGAGTGTCTTAATAAGAGTGTCTTAATAAGAGTGTCTTAATAAGAGTGTATTAATAAGGGTGTATTAATAAGAGTGTATTAATAAGAGTGTATTAATAAGAGTGTATTAATAAGGGTGTATTAATAAGAGTGTCTTAATAAGGGTGTCTTAATAAGAGTGTATTAATAAGGGTGTATTAATAAGGGTGTCTTAATAAGTGTATATTAATAAGAGTGTCTTAATTAGAATATATTAATAAGAGTGTATTAATAAGGGTGTATTAATAAGGGTGTATTAATAAGAGTGTCTTAATAAGAGTGTCTTAATAAGAGTGTCTTAATAAGAGTGTATTAATAAGAGTGTCTTAATAAGGGTGTATTAATAAGAGTGTCTTAATAAGGGTGTCTTAATAAGAGTGTATTAATAAGGGTGTCTTAATAAGGGTGTCTTAATAAGAGTATATTAATAAGAGTGTCTTAATTAGAGTATATTAATAAGAGTGTCTTAATAAGAGTGTCTTAATAAGAGTGTCTTAATAAGAGTGTATTAATAAGAGTGTATTAATAAGGGTGTATTAATAAGAGTGTATTAATAAGAGTGTATTAATAAGGGTGTCTTAATAAGGGTGTCTTAATAAGTGTATATTAATAAGAGTGTCTTAATTAGAATATATTAATAAGAGTGTATTAATAAGGGTGTATTAATTAGAGTATATTAATAAGGGTGTATTAATAAGGGTGTATTAATAAGGGTGTATTAATAAGAGTGTCTTAATAAGAGTGTCTTAATAAGGGTGTATTAATAAGGGTGTATTAATAAGAGTGTCTTAATAAGAGTGTATTAATAAGGGTGTATTAATAAGGGTGTATTAATAAGGGTGTATTAATAAGGGTGTATTAATAAGGGTGTATTAATAAGGGTGTCTTAATAAGAGTGTCTTAATAAGGGTGTATTAATAAGGGTGTATTAATAAGAGTGTATTAATAAGGGTGTATTAATAAGGGTGTATTAATAAGGGTGTCTTAATAAGAGTATATTAATAAGAGTGTCTTAATTAGAGTATATTAATAAGAGTGTCTTAATAAGGGTGTCTTAATAAGGGTGTCTTAATAAGAGTGTCTTAATAAGAGTGTCTTAATAAGAGTGTATTAATAAGGGTGTATTAATAAGAGTGTCTTAATAAGGGTGTCTTAATAAGAGTGTATTAATAAGGGTGTATTAATAAGGGTGTCTTAATAAGGGTATATTAATAAGAGTGTCTTAATTAGAATATATTAATAAGAGTGTATTAATAAGGGTGTATTAATAAGGGTGTCTTAATAAGAGTATATTAATAAGAGTGTATTAATAAGGGTGTATTAATAAGAGTGTCTTAATAAGGGTGTCTTAATAAGAGTGTATTAATAAGGGTGTATTAATAAGGGTGTCTTAATAAGAGTATATTAATAAGAGTGTCTTAATTAGAGTATATTAATAAGAGTGTCTTAATAAGAGTGTCTTAATAAGAGTGTCTTAATAAGAGTGTATTAATAAGAGTGTATTAATAAGGGTGTATTAATAAGAGTGTATTAATAAGAGTGTATTAATAAGGGTGTATTAATAAGAGTGTCTTAATAAGGGTGTCTAAATAAGAGTGTATTAATAAGGGTGTCTTAATAAGGGTGTCTTAATAAGTGTATATTAATAAGAGTGTCTTAATTAGAATATATTAATAAGAGTGTATTAATAAGGGTGTATTAATTAGAGTATATTAATAAGGGTGTATTAATAAGGGTGTATTAATAAGGGTGTATTAATAAGAGTGTCTTAATTAGAGTATATTAATAAGAGTGTCTTAATAAGGGTGTCTTAATAAGAGTGTCTTAATAAGAGTGTCTTAATAAGAGTGTATTAATAAGGGTGTATTAATAAGAGTGTATTAATAAGAGTGTATTAAGAGTGTATTAATAAGGGTGTATTAATAAGAGTGTCTTAATAAGGGTGTCTTAATAAGAGTGTATTAATAAGGGTGTATTAATAAGGGTGTCTTAATAAGTGTATATTAATAAGAGTGTCTTAATTAGAATATATTAATAAGAGTGTATTAATAAGGGTGTATTAATAAGGGTGTATTAATAAGAGTGTCTTAATAAGAGTGTCTTAATAAGGGTGTATTAATAAGGGTGTATTAATAAGGGTGTATTAATAAGAGTGTCTTAATAAGAGTGTCTTAATAAGGGTGTATTAATAAGGGTGTATTAATAAGAGTGTATTAATAAGGGTGTATTAATAAGGGTGTATTAATAAGGGTGTCTTAATAAGAGTATATTAATAAGAGTGTCTTAATAAGGGTGTCTTAATAAGGGTGTATTAATAAGGGTGTATTAATAAGGGTGTCTTAATAAGGGTGTCTTAATAAGGGTGTATTAATAAGGGTGTCTTAATAAGAGTGTATTAATAAGGGTGTATTAATAAGAGTGTATTAATAAGGGTGTATTAATAAGGGTGTATTAATTAGAGTATATTAATAAGGGTGTATTAATAAGGGTGTATTAATAAGAGTGTCTTAATAAGAGTGTATTAATAAGGGTGTATTAATAAGGGTGTATTAATAAGGGTGTATTAATAAGGGTGTATTAATAAGAGTGTCTTAATAAGAGTGTCTTAATAAGGGTGTATTAATAAGGGTGTATTAATAAGGGTGTATTAATAAGAGTGTCTTAATAAGAGTGTCTTAATAAGGGTGTATTAATAAGGGTGTATTAAAAGAGTGTATTAATAAGGGTGTATTAATAAGGGTGTATTAATAAGGGTGTCTTAATAAGAGTATATTAATAAGAGTGTCTTAATTAGAGTATATTAATAAGAGTGTCTTAATAAGGGTGTCTTAATAAGTGTATATTAATAAGAGTGTCTTAATTGGAATATATTAATAAGAGTGTATTCATAAGGGTGTATTAAATAGAGTATATTAATAAGGGTGTCGTAATAAGAGTGTCTTAATAAGAGTGTATTAATAAGGGTGTATTAATAAGGGTGTATTAATAAGGGTGTATTAATAAGGGTGTATTAATAAGAGTGTATTAATAAGAGTGTCTTAATAAGGGTGTATTAATAAGGGTGTATTAATAAGGGTGTATTAATAAGAGTGTCTTAATAAGAGTGTATTAATAAGGGTGTATTAATTAGAGTATATTAATAAGAGTGTCTTAATAAGGGTGTCTTAATAAGAGTGTCTTAATAAGAGTGTCTTAATAAGAGTGTCTTAATAAGAGTGTATTAATAAGGGTGTATTAATAAGAGTGTATTAATAAGAGTGTATTAATAAGAGTGTATTAATAAGGGTGTATTAATAAGAGTGTCTTAATAAGGGTGTCTTAATAAGAGTGTATTAATAAGGGTGTATTAATAAGGGTGTCTTAATAAGTGTATATTAATAAGAGTGTCTTAATTAGAATATATTAATAAGAGTGTATTAATAAGGGTGTATTAATAAGAGTGTCTTAATAAGAGTGTATTAATAAGGGTGTATTAATAAGGGTGTCTTAATAAGAGTGTCTTAATAAGTGTATTAATAAGAGTGTATTAATAAGGGTGTATTAATAAGAGTGTATTAATAAGAGTGTATTAATAAGAGTGTATTAATAAGGGTGTATTAATAAGAATGTCTTAACAAGGGTGTATTAATAAGGGTGTATTAATAAGGGTGTATTAATAAGGGTGTCTTAATAAGTGTATATTAATAAGAGTGTCTTAATTGGAATATATTAATAAGAGTGTATTCATAAGGGTGTATTAAATAGAGTATATTAATAAGGGTGTCGTAATAAGAGTGTCTTAATAAGAGTGTATTAATAAGGGTGTATTAATAAGGGTGTAATAATAAGGGTGTATTAATAAGGGTGTATTAATAAGAGTGTATTAATAAGAGTGTATTAATAAGGGTGTATTAATAAGGGTGTATTAATAAGAGTGTCTTAATAAGAGTGTATTAATAAGGGTGTATTAATTAGAGTATATTAATAAGAGTGTCTTAATAAGGGTGTCTTAATAAGAGTGTCTTAATAAGAGTGTCTTAATAAGAGTGTCTTAATAAGAGTGTATTAATAAGGGTGTATTAATAAGAGTGTATTAATAAGTGTATTAATAAGAGTGTATTAATAAGGGTGTATTAATAAGAGTGTCTTAATAAGGGTGTCTTAATAAGAGTGTATTAATAAGGGTGTATTAATAAGGGTGTCTTAATAAGTGTATATTAATAAGAGTGTCTTAATTAGAATATATTAATAAGAGTGTATTAATAAGGGTGTATTAATAAGAGTGTCTTAATAAGAGTGTCTTAATAAGAGTGTATTAATAAGAGTGTATTAATAAGAGTGTATTAATAAGAGTGTATTAATAAGAGTGTATTAATAAGGGTGTATTAATAAGAGTGTCTTAATAAGGGTGTCTTAATAAGAGTGTATTAATAAGGGTGTATTAATAAGGGTGTCTTAATAAGAGTATATTAATAAGAGTGTCTTAATTAGAGTATATTAATAAGAGTGTCTTAATAAGAGTGTCTTAATAAGAGTGTCTTAATAAGAGTGTATTAATAAGAGTGTATTAATAAGGGTGTATTAATAAGAGTGTATTAATAAGAGTGTATTAATAAGGGTGTATTAATAAGAGTGTCTTAATAAGGGTGTCTTAATAAGAGTGTATTAATAAGGGTGTCTTAATAAGGGTGTCTTAATAAGTGTATATTAATAAGAGTGTCTTAATTAGAATATATTAATAAGAGTGTATTAATAAGGGTGTATTAATTAGAGTATATTAATAAGGGTGTATTAATAAGGGTGTATTAATAAGGGTGTATTAATAAGAGTGTCTTAATAAGGGTGTATTAATAAGGGTGTATTAATAAGAGTGTCTTAATAAGAGTGTATTAATAAGGGTGTATTAATAAGGGTGTATTAATAAGGGTGTATTAATAAGGGTGTATTAATAAGGGTGTCTTAATAAGTGTCTTAATAAGGGTGTATTAATAAGGGTGTATTAATAAGAGTGTATTAATAAGGGTGTATTAATAAGGGTGTATTAATAAGGGTGTCTTAATAAGAGTATATTAATAAGAGTGTCTTAATTAGAGTATATTAATAAGAGTGTCTTAATAAGGGTGTCTTAATAAGAGTGTCTTAATAAGAGTGTCTTAATAAGAGTGTATTAATAAGGGTGTATTAATAAGAGTGTCTTAATAAGGGTGTCTTAATAAGAGTGTATTAATAAGGGTGTATTAATAAGGGTGTCTTAATAAGTGTATATTAATAAGAGTGTCTTAATTAGAATATATTAATAAGAGTGTATTAATAAGGGTGTATTAATAAGGGTGTCTTAATAAGAGTATATTAATAAGAGTGTATTAATAAGGGTGTATTAATAAGAGTGTCTTAATAAGGGTGTCTTAATAAGAGTGTATTAATAAGGGTGTATTAATAAGGGTGTCTTAATAAGAGTATATTAATAAGAGTGTCTTAATTAGAGTATATTAATAAGAGTGTCTTAATAAGAGTGTCTTAATAAGAGTGTCTTAATAAGAGTGTATTAATAAGAGTGTATTAATAAGAGTGTATTAATAAGGGTGTATTAATAAGAGTGTCTTAATAAGGGTGTCTTAATAAGAGTGTATTAATAAGGGTGTCTTAATAAGGGTGTCTTAATAAGTGTATATTAATAAGAGTGTCTTAATTAGAATATATTAATAAGAGTGTATTAATAAGGGTGTATTAATTAGAGTATATTAATAAGGGTGTATTAATAAGGGTGTATTAATAAGGGTGTATTAATAAGAGTGTCTTAATTAGAGTATATTAATAAGAGTGTCTTAATAAGGGTGTCTTAATAAGAGTGTCTTAATAAGAGTGTATTAATAAGGGTGTATTAATAAGAGTGTATTAATAAGAGTGTATTAATAAGAGTGTATTAATAAGGGTGTATTAATAAGAGTGTCTTAATAAGGGTGTCTTAATAAGAGTGTATTAATAAGGGTGTATTAATAAGGGTGTCTTAATAAGTGTATATTAATAAGAGTGTCTTAATTAGAATATATTAATAAGAGTGTATTAATAAGGGTGTATTAATAAGGGTGTATTAATAAGGGTGTATTAATAAGAGTGTCTTAATAAGAGTGTCTTAATAAGGGTGTATTAATAAGGGTGTATTAATAAGGGTGTATTAATAAGAGTGTCTTAATAAGAGTGTCTTAATAAGGGTGTATTAATAAGGGTGTATTAATAAGGGTGTATTAATAAGGGTGTCTTAATAAGGGTGTCTTAATAAGAGTATATTAATAAGAGTGTCTTAATTAGAGTATATTAATAAGAGTGTCTTAATAAGAGTGTCTTAATAAGGGTGTATTAAATAGAGTATATTAATAAGGGTGTCTTAATAAGAGTGTCTTAATAAGAGTGTATTAATAAGGGTGTATTAATAAGGGTGTATTAATAAGGGTGTATTAATAAGAGTGTCTTAATAAGAGTGTATTAATAAGGGTGTCTTAATAAGGGTGTCTTAATAAGGGTGTCTTAATAAGGGTGTCTTAATAAGAGTGTCTTAATTAGAATATATTAATAAGAGTGTATTAATAAGGGTGTATTAATTAGAGTATATTAATAAGGGTGTATTAATAAGGGTGTATTAATAAGAGTGTCTTAATAAGAGTGTATTAATAAGGGTGTATTAATAAGGGTGTATTAATAAGGGTGTTTTAATAAGGGTGTCTTAATAAGAGTGTCTTAATAAGAGTGTCTTAATAAGGGTGTATTAATAAGGGTGTATTAATAAGGGTGTATTAATAAGAGTGTCTTAATAAGAGTGTCTTAATAAGGGTGTATTAATAAGGGTGTATTAAAAGAGTGTATTAATAAGGGTGTATTAATAAGGGTGTATTAATAAGGGTGTCTTAATAAGAGTATATTAATAAGAGTGTCTTAATTAGAGTATATTAATAAGAGTGTCTTAATAAGGGTGTCTTAATAAGTGTATATTAATAAGAGTGTCTTAATTGGAATATATTAATAAGTGTATTCATAAGGGTGTATTAAATAGAGTATATTAATAAGGGTGTCTTAATAAGAGTGTCTTAATAAGAGTGTATTAATAAGGGTGTATTAATAAGGGTGTCTTAATAAGAGTGTCTTAATAAGTGTATTAATAAGAGTGTATTAATAAGGGTGTATTAATAAGAGTGTATTAATAAGAGTGTATTAATAAGGGTGTATTAATAAGAATGTCTTAACAAGGGTGTATTAATAAGGGTGTATTAATAAGGGTGTATTAATAAGGGTGTCTTAATAAGTGTATATTAATAAGAGTGTCTTAATTGGAATATATTAATAAGAGTGTATTCATAAGGGTGTATTAAATAGAGTATATTAATAAGGGTGTCGTAATAAGTGTCTTAATAAGAGTGTATTAATAAGGGTGTATTAATAAGGGTGTATTAATAAGGGTGTATTAATAAGGGTGTATTAATAAGAGTGTATTAATAAGAGTGTCTTAATAAGGGTGTATTAATAAGGGTGTATTAATAAGGGTGTATTAATAAGAGTGTCTTAATAAGAGTGTATTAATAAGGGTGTATTAATTAGAGTATATTAATAAGAGTGTCTTAATAAGAGTGTCTTAATAAGAGTGTATTAATAAGAGTGTATTAATAAGAGTGTATTAATAAGAGTGTATTAATAAGAGTGTATTAATAAGGGTGTCTTAATAAGAGTGTCTTAATAAGGGTGTCTTAATAAGAGTGTATTAATAAGGGTGTATTAATAAGGGTGTCTTAATAAGTGTATATTAATAAGAGTGTCTTAATTAGAATATATTAATAAGAGTGTATTAATAAGGGTGTATTAATAAGGGTGTCTTAATAAGAGTGTCTTAATAAGAGTGTATTAATAAGAGTGTATTAATAAGAGTGTATTAATAAGAGTGTATTAATAAGGGTGTATTAATAAGAGTGTCTTAATAAGGGTGTCTTAATAAGAGTGTATTAATAAGGGTGTATTAATAAGGGTGTCTTAATTAGAGTATATTAATAAGAGTGTCTTAATTAGAGTATATTAATAAGAGTGTCTTAATAAGAGTGTCTTAATAAGAGTGTCTTAATAAGAGTGTCTTAATAAGGGTGTATTAATAAGAGTGTATTAATAAGAGTGTATTAATAAGAGTGTCTTAATAAGGGTGTCTTAATAAGAGTGTATTAATAAGGGTGTCTTAATAAGGGTGTCTTAATAAGTGTATATTAATAAGAGTGTCTTAATTAGAATATATTAATAAGAGTGTATTAATAAGGGTGTATTAATTAGAGTATATTAATAAGGGTGTATTAATAAGGGTGTATTAATAAGGGTGTATTAATAAGAGTGTCTTAATAAGAGTGTCTTAATAAGGGTGTATTAATAAGGGTGTATTAATAAGAGTGTCTTAATAAGAGTGTATTAATAAGGGTGTATTAATAAGGGTGTATTAATAAGGGTGTATTAATAAGGGTGTCTTAATAAGGGTGTCTTAATAAGGGTGTATTAATAAGAGTGTATTAATAAGGGTGTATTAATAAGGGTGTATTAATAAGGGTGTCTTAATAAGAGTATATTAATAAGAGTGTCTTAATTAGAGTATATTAATAAGAGTGTCTTAATAAGAGTGTCTTAATAAGAGTGTATTAATAAGGGTGTATTAATAAGGGTGTATTAATAAGGGTGTATTAATAAGAGTGTCTTAATAAGAGTGTATTAATAAGGGTGTCTTAATAAGGGTGTCTTAATAAGGGTGTCTTAATAAGGGTGTCTTAATAAGAGTGTCTTAATTAGAATATATTAATAAGAGTGTATTAATAAGGGTGTATTAATTAGAGTATATTAATAAGGGTGTATTAATAAGGGTGTATTAATAAGAGTGTCTTAATAAGAGTGTATTAATAAGGGTGTATTAATAAGGGTGTATTAATAAGGGTGTATTAATAAGGGTGTCTTAATAAGAGTGTCTTAATAAGAGTGTCTTAATAAGGGTGTATTAATAAGGGTGTATTAATAAGGGTGTATTAATAAGAGTGTCTTAATAAGAGTGTCTTAATAAGGGTGTATTAATAAGGGTGTATTAAAAGAGTGTATTAATAAGGGTGTATTAATAAGGGTGTATTAATAAGGGTGTCTTAATAAGAGTATATTAATAAGAGTGTCTTAATTAGAGTATATTAATAAGAGTGTCTTAATAAGGGTGTCTTAATAAGTGTATATTAATAAGAGTGTCTTAATTGGAATATATTAATAAGTGTATTCATAAGGGTGTATTAAATAGAGTATATTAATAAGGGTGTCTTAATAAGAGTGTCTTAATAAGAGTGTATTAATAAGGGTGTATTAATAAGGGTGTCTTAATAAGAGTGTCTTAATAAGTGTATTAATAAGAGTGTATTAATAAGGGTGTATTAATAAGAGTGTATTAATAAGAGTGTATTAATAAGGGTGTATTAATAAGAATGTCTTAACAAGGGTGTATTAATAAGGGTGTATTAATAAGGGTGTATTAATAAGGGTGTCTTAATAAGTGTATATTAATAAGAGTGTCTTAATTGGAATATATTAATAAGAGTGTATTCATAAGGGTGTATTAAATAGAGTATATTAATAAGGGTGTCGTAATAAGAGTGTCTTAATAAGAGTGTATTAATAAGGGTGTATTAATAAGGGTGTATTAATAAGGGTGTATTAATAAGGGTGTATTAATAAGAGTGTATTAATAAGAGTGTCTTAATAAGGGTGTATTAATAAGGGTGTATTAATAAGGGTGTATTAATAAGAGTGTCTTAATAAGAGTGTATTAATAAGGGTGTATTAATTAGAGTATATTAATAAGAGTGTCTTAATAAGAGTGTCTTAATAAGAGTGTATTAATAAGAGTGTATTAATAAGAGTGTATTAATAAGAGTGTATTAATAAGAGTGTATTAATAAGGGTGTCTTAATAAGAGTGTCTTAATAAGGGTGTCTTAATAAGAGTGTATTAATAAGGGTGTATTAATAAGGGTGTCTTAATAAGTGTATATTAATAAGAGTGTCTTAATTAGAATATATTAATAAGAGTGTATTAATAAGGGTGTATTAATAAGGGTGTCTTAATAAGAGTGTCTTAATAAGAGTGTATTAATAAGAGTGTATTAATAAGAGTGTATTAATAAGAGTGTATTAATAAGGGTGTATTAATAAGAGTGTCTTAATAAGGGTGTCTTAATAAGAGTGTATTAATAAGGGTGTATTAATAAGGGTGTCTTAATTAGAGTATATTAATAAGAGTGTCTTAATTAGAGTATATTAATAAGAGTGTCTTAATAAGAGTGTCTTAATAAGAGTGTCTTAATAAGAGTGTCTTAATAAGGGTGTATTAATAAGAGTGTATTAATAAGAGTGTATTAATAAGAGTGTCTTAATAAGGGTGTCTTAATAAGAGTGTATTAATAAGGGTGTCTTAATAAGGGTGTCTTAATAAGTGTATATTAATAAGAGTGTCTTAATTAGAATATATTAATAAGAGTGTATTAATAAGGGTGTATTAATTAGAGTATATTAATAAGGGTGTATTAATAAGGGTGTATTAATAAGGGTGTATTAATAAGAGTGTCTTAATAAGAGTGTCTTAATAAGGGTGTATTAATAAGGGTGTATTAATAAGAGTGTCTTAATAAGAGTGTATTAATAAGGGTGTATTAATAAGGGTGTATTAATAAGGGTGTATTAATAAGGGTGTATTAATAAGGGTGTCTTAATAAGGGTGTCTTAATAAGGGTGTATTAATAAGAGTGTATTAATAAGGGTGTATTAATAAGGGTGTATTAATAAGGGTGTCTTAATAAGAGTATATTAATAAGAGTGTCTTAATTAGAGTATATTAATAAGAGTGTCTTAATAAGGGTGTCTTAATAAGAGTGTCTTAATAAGAGTGTCTTAATAAGAGTGTATTAATAAGGGTGTATTAATAAGAATGTCTTAACAAGGGTGTATTAATAAGGGTGTCTTAATAAGGGTGTCTTAATAAGGGTGTCTTAATAAGGGTGTCTTAATAAGGGTGTCTTAATAAGTGTATATTAATAAGAGTGTCTTAATTGGAATATATTAATAAGAGTGTATTCATAAGGGTGTATTAAATAGAGTATATTAATAAGGGTGTCGTAATAAGAGTGTCTTAATAAGAGTGTATTAATAAGGGTGTATTAATAAGGGTGTATTAATAAGGGTGTATTAATAAGGGTGTATTAATAAGAGTGTATTAATAAGAGTGTCTTAATAAGGGTGTATTAATAAGGGTGTATTAATAAGGGTGTATTAATAAGAGTGTCTTAATAAGAGTGTATTAATAAGGGTGTATTAATTAGAGTATATTAATAAGAGTGTCTTAATAAGGGTGTCTTAATAAGGGTGTCTTAATAAGAGTGTCTTAATAAGAGTGTATTAATAAGAGTGTATTAATAAGGGTGTATTAATAAGAGTGTATTAATAAGAGTGTATTAATAAGAGTGTATTAATAAGGGTGTATTAATAAGAGTGTCTTAATAAGGGTGTCTTAATAAGAGTGTATTAATAAGGGTGTATTAATAAGGGTGTCTTAATTAGAGTATATTAATAAGAGTGTCTTAATTAGAGTGTCTTAATAAGAGTGTCTTAATAAGAGTGTCTTAATAAGAGTGTCTTAATAAGAGTGTATTAATAAGGGTGTATTAATAAGAGTGTATTAATAAGAGTGTATTAATAAGAGTGTCTTAATAAGGGTGTCTTAATAAGAGTGTATTAATAAGGGTGTCTTAATAAGGGTGTCTTAATAAGTGTATATTAATAAGAGTGTCTTAATTAGAATATATTAATAAGAGTGTATTAATAAGGGTGTATTAATTAGAGTATATTAATAAGGGTGTATTAATAAGGGTGTATTAATAAGAGTGTCTTAATAAGAGTGTCTTAATAAGGGTGTATTAATAAGGGTGTATTAATAAGAGTGTCTTAATAAGAGTGTATTAATAAGGGTGTATTAATAAGGGTGTATTAATAAGGGTGTATTAATAAGGGTGTATTAATAAGGGTGTCTTAATAAGGGTGTCTTAATAAGAGTGTATTAATAAGGGTGTATTAATAAGGGTGTATTAATAAGGGTGTCTTAATAAGAGTATATTAATAAGAGTGTCTTAATAAGAGTGTCTTAATAAGAGTGTCTTAATAAGAGTGTATTAATAAGGGTGTATTAATAAGAATGTCTTAACAAGGGTGTCTTAATAAGGGTGTCTTAATAAGGGTGTCTTAATAAGGGTGTCTTAATAAGGGTGTCTTAATAAGTGTATATTAATAAGAGTGTCTTAATTGGAATATATTAATAAGAGTGTATTCATAAGGGTGTATTAAATAGAGTATATTAATAAGGGTGTCGTAATAAGAGTGTCTTAATAAGAGTGTATTAATAAGGGTGTATTAATAAGGGTGTATTAATAAGGGTGTATTAATAAGGGTGTATTAATAAGAGTGTATTAATAAGAGTGTCTTAATAAGGGTGTATTAATAAGGGTGTATTAATAAGGGTGTATTAATAAGAGTGTCTTAATAAGAGTGTATTAATAAGGGTGTATTAATTAGAGTATATTAATAAGAGTGTCTTAATAAGGGTGTCTTAATAAGAGTGTCTTAATAAGAGTGTATTAATAAGAGTGTATTAATAAGAGTGTATTAATAAGAGTGTATTAATAAGAGTGTATTAATAAGGGTGTATTAATAAGAGTGTCTTAATTAGAGTATATTAATAAGAGTGTCTTAATAAGGGTGTCTTAATAAGAGTGTCTTAATAAGAGTGTCTTAATAAGAGTGTATTAATAAGGGTGTATTAATAAGAGTGTATTAATAAGAGTGTATTAATAAGAGTGTATTAATAAGGGTGTATTAATAAGAGTGTCTTAATAAGGGTGTCTTAATAAGAGTGTATTAATAAGAGTGTCTTAATAAGAGTGTCTTAATAAGAGTGTCTTAATAAGGGTGTATTAATAAGAGTGTATTAATAAGAGTGTATTAATAAGAGTGTCTTAATAAGGGTGTCTTAATAAGAGTGTATTAATAAGGGTGTCTTAATAAGGGTGTCTTAATAAGTGTATATTAATAAGAGTGTCTTAATTAGAATATATTAATAAGAGTGTATTAATAAGGGTGTATTAATTAGAGTATATTAATAAGGGTGTATTAATAAGGGTGTATTAATAAGGGTGTATTAATAAGAGTGTCTTAATAAGAGTGTCTTAATAAGGGTGTATTAATAAGGGTGTATTAATAAGAGTGTCTTAATAAGAGTGTATTAATAAGGGTGTATTAATAAGGGTGTATTAATAAGGGTGTATTAATAAGGGTGTATTAATAAGGGTGTCTTAATAAGGGTGTCTTAATAAGGGTGTATTAATAAGAGTGTATTAATAAGGGTGTATTAATAAGGGTGTATTAATAAGGGTGTCTTAATAAGAGTATATTAATAAGAGTGTCTTAATTAGAGTATATTAATAAGAGTGTCTTAATAAGGGTGTCTTAATAAGAGTGTCTTAATAAGAGTGTCTTAATAAGAGTGTATTAATAAGGGTGTATTAATAAGAATGTCTTAACAAGGGTGTATTAATAAGGGTGTCTTAATAAGGGTGTCTTAATAAGGGTGTCTTAATAAGGGTGTCTTAATAAGGGTGTCTTAATAAGTGTATATTAATAAGAGTGTCTTAATTGGAATATATTAATAAGAGTGTATTCATAAGGGTGTATTAAATAGAGTATATTAATAAGGGTGTCGTAATAAGAGTGTCTTAATAAGAGTGTATTAATAAGGGTGTATTAATAAGGGTGTATTAATAAGGGTGTATTAATAAGGGTGTATTAATAAGAGTGTATTAATAAGAGTGTCTTAATAAGGGTGTATTAATAAGGGTGTATTAATAAGGGTGTATTAATAAGAGTGTCTTAATAAGAGTGTATTAATAAGGGTGTATTAATTAGAGTATATTAATAAGAGTGTCTTAATAAGGGTGTCTTAATAAGGGTGTCTTAATAAGAGTGTCTTAATAAGAGTGTATTAATAAGAGTGTATTAATAAGGGTGTATTAATAAGAGTGTATTAATAAGAGTGTATTAATAAGAGTGTATTAATAAGGGTGTATTAATAAGAGTGTCTTAATAAGGGTGTCTTAATAAGAGTGTATTAATAAGGGTGTATTAATAAGGGTGTCTTAATTAGAGTATATTAATAAGAGTGTCTTAATTAGAGTGTCTTAATAAGAGTGTCTTAATAAGAGTGTCTTAATAAGAGTGTCTTAATAAGAGTGTATTAATAAGGGTGTATTAATAAGAGTGTATTAATAAGAGTGTATTAATAAGAGTGTCTTAATAAGGGTGTCTTAATAAGAGTGTATTAATAAGGGTGTCTTAATAAGGGTGTCTTAATAAGTGTATATTAATAAGAGTGTCTTAATTAGAATATATTAATAAGAGTGTATTAATAAGGGTGTATTAATTAGAGTATATTAATAAGGGTGTATTAATAAGGGTGTATTAATAAGGGTGTATTAATAAGAGTGTCTTAATAAGAGTGTCTTAATAAGGGTGTATTAATAAGGGTGTATTAATAAGAGTGTCTTAATAAGAGTGTATTAATAAGGGTGTATTAATAAGGGTGTATTAATAAGGGTGTATTAATAAGGGTGTATTAATAAGGGTGTCTTAATAAGGGTGTCTTAATAAGGGTGTATTAATAAGAGTGTATTAATAAGGGTGTATTAATAAGGGTGTATTAATAAGGGTGTCTTAATAAGAGTATATTAATAAGAGTGTCTTAATAAGAGTGTCTTAATAAGAGTGTCTTAATAAGAGTGTATTAATAAGGGTGTATTAATAAGAATGTCTTAACAAGGGTGTCTTAATAAGGGTGTCTTAATAAGGGTGTCTTAATAAGGGTGTCTTAATAAGGGTGTCTTAATAAGTGTATATTAATAAGAGTGTCTTAATTGGAATATATTAATAAGAGTGTATTCATAAGGGTGTATTAAATAGAGTATATTAATAAGGGTGTCGTAATAAGAGTGTCTTAATAAGAGTGTATTAATAAGGGTGTATTAATAAGGGTGTATTAATAAGGGTGTATTAATAAGGGTGTATTAATAAGAGTGTATTAATAAGAGTGTCTTAATAAGGGTGTATTAATAAGGGTGTATTAATAAGGGTGTATTAATAAGAGTGTCTTAATAAGAGTGTATTAATAAGGGTGTATTAATTAGAGTATATTAATAAGAGTGTCTTAATAAGGGTGTCTTAATAAGAGTGTCTTAATAAGAGTGTATTAATAAGAGTGTATTAATAAGAGTGTATTAATAAGAGTGTATTAATAAGAGTGTATTAATAAGGGTGTATTAATAAGAGTGTCTTAATTAGAGTATATTAATAAGAGTGTCTTAATAAGGGTGTCTTAATAAGAGTGTCTTAATAAGAGTGTCTTAATAAGAGTGTATTAATAAGGGTGTATTAATAAGAGTGTATTAATAAGAGTGTATTAATAAGAGTGTATTAATAAGGGTGTATTAATAAGAGTGTCTTAATAAGGGTGTCTTAATAAGAGTGTATTAATAAGGGTGTATTAATAAGGGTGTCTTAATAAGAGTGTATTAATAAGAGTGTCTTAATAAGGGTGTCTTAATAAGAGTGTATTAATAAGGGTGTCTTAATAAGGGTGTCTTAATAAGTGTATATTAATAAGAGTGTCTTAATTAGAATACATTAATAAGAGTGTATTAATAAGGGTGTATTAAATAGAGTATATTAATAAGGGTGTCGTAATAAGAGTGTCTTAATAAGAGTGTATTAATAAGGGTGTATTAATAAGGGTGTATTAATAAGGGTGTATTAATAAGAGTGTCTTAATAAGAGTGTATTAATAAGGGTGTATTAATAAGGGTGTATTAATAAGGGTGTATTAATAAGGGTGTCTTAATAAGGGTGTCTTAATAAGGGTGTATTAATAAGAGTGTATTAATAAGGGTGTATTAATAAGGGTGTATTAATAAGGGTGTCTTAATAAGAGTATATTAATAAGAGTGTCTTAATTAGAGTATATTAATAAGAGTGTCTTAATAAGGGTGTCTTAATAAGAGTGTCTTAATAAGAGTGTCTTAATAAGAGTGTATTAATAAGGGTGTATTAATAAGAATGTCTTAACAAGGGTGTATTAATAAGGGTGTCTTAATAAGGGTGTCTTAATAAGGGTGTCTTAATAAGTGTATATTAATAAGAGTGTCTTAATTGGAATATATTAATAAGAGTGTATTCATAAGGGTGTATTAAATAGAGTATATTAATAAGGGTGTCTTAATAAGAGTGTCTTAATAAGAGTGTATTAATAAGGGTGTATTAATAAGGGTGTATTAATAAGGGTGTATTAATAAGAGTGTCTTAATAAGTGTCTTAATAAGGGTGTATTAATAAGGGTGTATTAATAAGGGTGTATTAATAAGGGTGTCTTAATAAGGGTGTCTTAATAAGGGTGTATTAATAAGGGTGTCTTAATAAGTGTATATTAATAAGAGTGTCTTAATTAGAATATATTAATAAGAGTGTATTAATAAGGGTGTATTAATTAGAGTATATTAATAAGGGTGTATTAATAAGGGTGTATTAATAAGAGTGTATTAATAAGGGTGTATTAATAAGGGTGTATTAATAAGGGTGTATTAATAAGAGTGTCTTAATAAGAGTGTCTTAATAAGGGTGTATTAATAAGGGTGTATTAATAAGGGTGTATTAATAAGAGTGTCTTAATAAGAGTGTCTTAATAAGGGTGTATTAATAAGGGTGTATTAAAAGAGTGTATTAATAAGGGTGTATTAATAAGGGTGTCTTAATAAGGGTGTCTTAATAAGAGTATATTAATAAGAGTGTCTTAATTAGAGTATATTAATAAGAGTGTCTTAATAAGGGTGTCTTAATAAGTGTATATTAATAAGAGTGTCTTAATTGGAATATATTAATAAGAGTGTATTCATAAGGGTGTATTAAATAGAGTATATTAATAAGGGTGTCTTAATAAGAGTGTCTTAATAAGAGTGTATTAATAAGGGTGTATTAATAAGGGTGTCTTAATAAGAGTGTCTTAATAAGTGTATTAATAAGAGTGTATTAATAAGGGTGTATTAATAAGAGTGTATTAATAAGAGTGTAGTAATAAGGGTGTATTAATAAGAATGTCTTAACAAGGGTGTATTAATAAGGGTGTATTAATAAGGGTGTATTAATAAGGGTGTCTTAATAAGTGTATATTAATAAGAGTGTCTTAATTGGAATATATTAATAAGAGTGTATTCATAAGGGTGTATTAAATAGAGTATATTAATAAGGGTGTCGTAATAAGAGTGTCTTAATAAGAGTGTATTAATAAGGGTGTATTAATAAGGGTGTATTAATAAGGGTGTATTAATAAGGGTGTATTAATAAGAGTGTATTAATAAGAGTGTCTTAATAAGGGTGTATTAATAAGGGTGTATTAATAAGGGTGTATTAATAAGAGTGTCTTAATAAGAGTGTATTAATAAGGGTGTATTAATTAGAGTATATTAATAAGAGTGTCTTAATAAGGGTGTCTTAATAAGAGTGTCTTAATAAGAGTGTCTTAATAAGAGTGTATTAATAAGAGTGTATTAATAAGGGTGTATTAATAAGAGTGTATTAATAAGAGTGTATTAATAAGAGTGTATTAATAAGGGTGTATTAATAAGAGTGTCTTAATAAGAGTGTCTTAATAAGAGTGTCTTAATAAGAGTGTATTAATAAGGGTGTATTAATAAGAGTGTATTAATAAGAGTGTATTAATAAGAGTGTATTAATAAGGGTGTATTAATAAGAGTGTCTTAATAAGGGTGTCTTAATAAGAGTGTATTAATAAGGGTGTATTAATAAGGGTGTCTTAATAAGTGTATATTAATAAGAGTGTCTTAATTAGAATATATTAATAAGAGTGTATTAATAAGGGTGTATTAATAAGGGTGTATTAATAAGAGTGTCTTAATAAGAGTGTCTTAATAAGAGTGTCTTAATAAGAGTGTATTAATAAGAGTGTCTTAATAAGGGTGTATTAATAAGAGTGTCTTAATAAGGGTGTCTTAATAAGAGTGTATTAATAAGGGTGTCTTAATAAGGGTGTCTTAATAAGAGTATATTAATAAGAGTGTCTTAATTAGAGTATATTAATAAGAGTGTCTTAATAAGAGTGTCTTAATAAGAGTGTCTTAATAAGAGTGTATTAATAAGAGTGTATTAATAAGGGTGTATTAATAAGAGTGTATTAATAAGAGTGTATTAATAAGGGTGTCTTAATAAGGGTGTCTTAATAAGTGTATATTAATAAGAGTGTCTTAATTAGAATATATTAATAAGAGTGTATTAATAAGGGTGTATTAATTAGAGTATATTAATAAGGGTGTATTAATAAGGGTGTATTAATAAGGGTGTATTAATAAGAGTGTCTTAATAAGAGTGTCTTAATAAGGGTGTATTAATAAGGGTGTATTAATAAGAGTGTCTTAATAAGAGTGTATTAATAAGGGTGTATTAATAAGGGTGTATTAATAAGGGTGTATTAATAAGGGTGTATTAATAAGGGTGTCTTAATAAGAGTGTCTTAATAAGGGTGTATTAATAAGGGTGTATTAATAAGAGTGTATTAATAAGGGTGTATTAATAAGGGTGTATTAATAAGGGTGTCTTAATAAGAGTATATTAATAAGAGTGTCTTAATTAGAGTATATTAATAAGAGTGTCTTAATAAGGGTGTCTTAATAAGGGTGTCTTAATAAGAGTGTCTTAATAAGAGTGTCTTAATAAGAGTGTATTAATAAGGGTGTATTAATAAGAGTGTCTTAATAAGGGTGTCTTAATAAGAGTGTATTAATAAGGGTGTATTAATAAGGGTGTCTTAATAAGGGTATATTAATAAGAGTGTCTTAATTAGAATATATTAATAAGAGTGTATTAATAAGGGTGTATTAATAAGGGTGTCTTAATAAGAGTATATTAATAAGAGTGTATTAATAAGGGTGTATTAATAAGAGTGTCTTAATAAGGGTGTCTTAATAAGAGTGTATTAATAAGGGTGTATTAATAAGGGTGTCTTAATAAGAGTATATTAATAAGAGTGTCTTAATTAGAGTATATTAATAAGAGTGTCTTAATAAGAGTGTCTTAATAAGAGTGTCTTAATAAGAGTGTATTAATAAGAGTGTATTAATAAGGGTGTATTAATAAGAGTGTATTAATAAGAGTGTATTAATAAGGGTGTATTAATAAGAGTGTCTTAATAAGGGTGTCTAAATAAGAGTGTATTAATAAGGGTGTCTTAATAAGGGTGTCTTAATAAGTGTATATTAATAAGAGTGTCTTAATTAGAATATATTAATAAGAGTGTATTAATAAGGGTGTATTAATTAGAGTATATTAATAAGGGTGTATTAATAAGGGTGTATTAATAAGGGTGTATTAATAAGAGTGTCTTAATTAGAGTATATTAATAAGAGTGTCTTAATAAGGGTGTCTTAATAAGAGTGTCTTAATAAGAGTGTATTAATAAGAGTGTATTAATAAGGGTGTATTAATAAGAGTGTATTAATAAGAGTGTATTAAGAGTGTATTAATAAGGGTGTATTAATAAGAGTGTCTTAATAAGGGTGTCTTAATAAGAGTGTATTAATAAGGGTGTATTAATAAGGGTGTCTTAATAAGTGTATATTAATAAGAGTGTCTTAATTAGAATATATTAATAAGAGTGTATTAATAAGGGTGTATTAATAAGGGTGTATTAATAAGAGTGTCTTAATAAGAGTGTCTTAATAAGGGTGTATTAATAAGGGTGTATTAATAAGGGTGTATTAATAAGAGTGTCTTAATAAGAGTGTCTTAATAAGGGTGTATTAATAAGGGTGTATTAATAAGAGTGTATTAATAAGGGTGTATTAATAAGGGTGTATTAATAAGGGTGTCTTAATAAGAGTATATTAATAAGAGTGTCTTAATAAGGGTGTCTTAATAAGGGTGTATTAATAAGGGTGTATTAATAAGGGTGTCTTAATAAGGGTGTCTTAATAAGGGTGTATTAATAAGGGTGTCTTAATAAGAGTGTATTAATAAGGGTGTATTAATAAGAGTGTATTAATAAGGGTGTATTAATAAGGGTGTATTAATTAGAGTATATTAATAAGGGTGTATTAATAAGGGTGTATTAATAAGAGTGTCTTAATAAGAGTGTATTAATAAGGGTGTATTAATAAGGGTGTATTAATAAGGGTGTATTAATAAGGGTGTATTAATAAGAGTGTCTTAATAAGAGTGTCTTAATAAGGGTGTATTAATAAGGGTGTATTAATAAGGGTGTATTAATAAGAGTGTCTTAATAAGAGTGTCTTAATAAGGGTGTATTAATAAGGGTGTATTAAAAGAGTGTATTAATAAGGGTGTATTAATAAGGGTGTATTAATAAGGGTGTCTTAATAAGAGTATATTAATAAGAGTGTCTTAATTAGAGTATATTAATAAGAGTGTCTTAATAAGGGTGTCTTAATAAGTGTATATTAATAAGAGTGTCTTAATTGGAATATATTAATAAGAGTGTATTCATAAGGGTGTATTAAATAGAGTATATTAATAAGGGTGTCGTAATAAGAGTGTCTTAATAAGAGTGTATTAATAAGGGTGTATTAATAAGGGTGTATTAATAAGGGTGTATTAATAAGGGTGTATTAATAAGAGTGTATTAATAAGAGTGTCTTAATAAGGGTGTATTAATAAGGGTGTATTAATAAGGGTGTATTAATAAGAGTGTCTTAATAAGAGTGTATTAATAAGGGTGTATTAATTAGAGTATATTAATAAGAGTGTCTTAATAAGGGTGTCTTAATAAGAGTGTCTTAATAAGAGTGTCTTAATAAGAGTGTCTTAATAAGAGTGTATTAATAAGGGTGTATTAATAAGAGTGTATTAATAAGAGTGTATTAATAAGAGTGTATTAATAAGGGTGTATTAATAAGAGTGTCTTAATAAGGGTGTCTTAATAAGAGTGTATTAATAAGGGTGTATTAATAAGGGTGTCTTAATAAGTGTATATTAATAAGAGTGTCTTAATTAGAATATATTAATAAGAGTGTATTAATAAGGGTGTATTAATAAGAGTGTCTTAATAAGAGTGTATTAATAAGGGTGTATTAATAAGGGTGTCTTAATAAGAGTGTCTTAATAAGTGTATTAATAAGAGTGTATTAATAAGGGTGTATTAATAAGAGTGTATTAATAAGAGTGTATTAATAAGAGTGTATTAATAAGGGTGTATTAATAAGAATGTCTTAACAAGGGTGTATTAATAAGGGTGTATTAATAAGGGTGTATTAATAAGGGTGTCTTAATAAGTGTATATTAATAAGAGTGTCTTAATTGGAATATATTAATAAGAGTGTATTCATAAGGGTGTATTAAATAGAGTATATTAATAAGGGTGTCGTAATAAGAGTGTCTTAATAAGAGTGTATTAATAAGGGTGTATTAATAAGGGTGTAATAATAAGGGTGTATTAATAAGGGTGTATTAATAAGAGTGTATTAATAAGAGTGTATTAATAAGGGTGTATTAATAAGGGTGTATTAATAAGAGTGTCTTAATAAGAGTGTATTAATAAGGGTGTATTAATTAGAGTATATTAATAAGAGTGTCTTAATAAGGGTGTCTTAATAAGAGTGTCTTAATAAGAGTGTCTTAATAAGAGTGTCTTAATAAGAGTGTATTAATAAGGGTGTATTAATAAGAGTGTATTAATAAGAGTGTATTAATAAGGGTGTATTAATAAGAGTGTCTTAATAAGGGTGTCTTAATAAGAGTGTATTAATAAGGGTGTATTAATAAGGGTGTCTTAATAAGTGTATATTAATAAGAGTGTCTTAATTAGAATATATTAATAAGAGTGTATTAATAAGGGTGTATTAATAAGAGTGTCTTAATAAGAGTGTCTTAATAAGAGTGTATTAATAAGAGTGTATTAATAAGAGTGTATTAATAAGAGTGTATTAATAAGAGTGTATTAATAAGGGTGTATTAATAAGAGTGTCTTAATAAGGGTGTCTTAATAAGAGTGTATTAATAAGGGTGTATTAATAAGGGTGTCTTAATAAGAGTATATTAATAAGAGTGTCTTAATTAGAGTATATTAATAAGAGTGTCTTAATAAGAGTGTCTTAATAAGAGTGTCTTAATAAGAGTGTATTAATAAGAGTGTATTAATAAGGGTGTATTAATAAGAGTGTATTAATAAGAGTGTATTAATAAGGGTGTATTAATAAGAGTGTCTTAATAAGGGTGTCTTAATAAGAGTGTATTAATAAGGGTGTCTTAATAAGGGTGTCTTAATAAGTGTATATTAATAAGAGTGTCTTAATTAGAATATATTAATAAGAGTGTATTAATAAGGGTGTATTAATTAGAGTATATTAATAAGGGTGTATTAATAAGGGTGTATTAATAAGGGTGTATTAATAAGAGTGTCTTAATAAGGGTGTATTAATAAGGGTGTATTAATAAGAGTGTCTTAATAAGAGTGTATTAATAAGGGTGTATTAATAAGGGTGTATTAATAAGGGTGTATTAATAAGGGTGTATTAATAAGGGTGTATTAATAAGGGTGTCTTAATAAGTGTCTTAATAAGGGTGTATTAATAAGGGTGTATTAATAAGAGTGTATTAATAAGGGTGTATTAATAAGGGTGTATTAATAAGGGTGTCTTAATAAGAGTATATTAATAAGAGTGTCTTAATTAGAGTATATTAATAAGAGTGTCTTAATAAGGGTGTCTTAATAAGAGTGTCTTAATAAGAGTGTCTTAATAAGAGTGTATTAATAAGGGTGTATTAATAAGAGTGTCTTAATAAGGGTGTCTTAATAAGAGTGTATTAATAAGGGTGTATTAATAAGGGTGTCTTAATAAGTGTATATTAATAAGAGTGTCTTAATTAGAATATATTAATAAGAGTGTATTAATAAGGGTGTATTAATAAGGGTGTCTTAATAAGAGTATATTAATAAGAGTGTATTAATAAGGGTGTATTAATAAGAGTGTCTTAATAAGGGTGTCTTAATAAGAGTGTATTAATAAGGGTGTATTAATAAGGGTGTCTTAATAAGAGTATATTAATAAGAGTGTCTTAATTAGAGTATATTAATAAGAGTGTCTTAATAAGAGTGTCTTAATAAGAGTGTCTTAATAAGAGTGTATTAATAAGAGTGTATTAATAAGAGTGTATTAATAAGGGTGTATTAATAAGAGTGTCTTAATAAGGGTGTCTTAATAAGAGTGTATTAATAAGGGTGTCTTAATAAGGGTGTCTTAATAAGTGTATATTAATAAGAGTATCTTAATTAGAATATATTAATAAGAGTGTATTAATAAGGGTGTATTAATTAGAGTATATTAATAAGGGTGTATTAATAAGGGTGTATTAATAAGGGTGTATTAATAAGAGTGTCTTAATTAGAGTATATTAATAAGAGTGTCTTAATAAGGGTGTCTTAATAAGAGTGTCTTAATAAGAGTGTATTAATAAGGGTGTATTAATAAGAGTGTATTAATAAGAGTGTATTAATAAGAGTGTATTAATAAGGGTGTATTAATAAGAGTGTCTTAATAAGGGTGTCTTAATAAGAGTGTATTAATAAGGGTGTATTAATAAGGGTGTCTTAATAAGTGTATATTAATAAGAGTGTCTTAATTAGAATATATTAATAAGAGTGTATTAATAAGGGTGTATTAATAAGGGTGTATTAATAAGGGTGTATTAATAAGAGTGTCTTAATAAGAGTGTCTTAATAAGGGTGTATTAATAAGGGTGTATTAATAAGGGTGTATTAATAAGAGTGTCTTAATAAGAGTGTCTTAATAAGGGTGTATTAATAAGGGTGTATTAATAAGGGTGTATTAATAAGGGTGTCTTAATAAGGGTGTCTTAATAAGAGTATATTAATAAGAGTGTCTTAATTAGAGTATATTAATAAGAGTGTCTTAATAAGAGTGTCTTAATAAGGGTGTATTAAATAGAGTATATTAATAAGGGTGTCTTAATAAGAGTGTCTTAATAAGAGTGTATTAATAAGGGTGTATTAATAAGGGTGTATTAATAAGGGTGTATTAATAAGAGTGTCTTAATAAGAGTGTATTAATAAGGGTGTCTTAATAAGGGTGTCTTAATAAGGGTGTCTTAATAAGAGTGTCTTAATTAGAATATATTAATAAGAGTGTATTAATAAGGGTGTATTAATTAGAGTATATTAATAAGGGTGTATTAATAAGGGTGTATTAATAAGAGTGTCTTAATAAGAGTGTATTAATAAGGGTGTATTAATAAGGGTGTATTAATAAGGGTGTATTAATAAGGGTGTCTTAATAAGAGTGTCTTAATAAGAGTGTCTTAATAAGGGTGTATTAATAAGGGTGTATTAATAAGGGTGTATTAATAAGAGTGTCTTAATAAGAGTGTCTTAATAAGGGTGTATTAATAAGGGTGTATTAAAAGAGTGTATTAATAAGGGTGTATTAATAAGGGTGTATTAATAAGGGTGTCTTAATAAGAGTATATTAATAAGAGTGTCTTAATTAGAGTATATTAATAAGAGTGTCTTAATAAGGGTGTCTTAATAAGTGTATATTAATAAGAGTGTCTTAATTGGAATATATTAATAAGTGTATTCATAAGGGTGTATTAAATAGAGTATATTAATAAGGGTGTCTTAATAAGAGTGTCTTAATAAGAGTGTATTAATAAGGGTGTATTAATAAGGGTGTCTTAATAAGAGTGTCTTAATAAGTGTATTAATAAGAGTGTATTAATAAGGGTGTATTAATAAGAGTGTATTAATAAGAGTGTATTAATAAGGGTGTATTAATAAGAATGTCTTAACAAGGGTGTATTAATAAGGGTGTATTAATAAGGGTGTATTAATAAGGGTGTCTTAATAAGTGTATATTAATAAGAGTGTCTTAATTGGAATATATTAATAAGAGTGTATTCATAAGGGTGTATTAAATAGAGTATATTAATAAGGGTGTCGTAATAAGAGTGTCTTAATAAGAGTGTATTAATAAGGGTGTATTAATAAGGGTGTATTAATAAGGGTGTATTAATAAGAGTGTATTAATAAGAGTGTCTTAATAAGGGTGTATTAATAAGGGTGTATTAATAAGGGTGTATTAATAAGAGTGTCTTAATAAGAGTGTATTAATAAGGGTGTATTAATTAGAGTATATTAATAAGAGTGTCTTAATAAGAGTGTCTTAATAAGAGTGTATTAATAAGAGTGTATTAATAAGAGTGTATTAATAAGAGTGTATTAATAAGGGTGTCTTAATAAGAGTGTCTTAATAAGGGTGTCTTAATAAGAGTGTATTAATAAGGGTGTATTAATAAGGGTGTCTTAATAAGTGTATATTAATAAGAGTGTCTTAATTAGAATATATTAATAAGAGTGTATTAATAAGGGTGTATTAATAAGGGTGTCTTAATAAGAGTGTCTTAATAAGAGTGTATTAATAAGAGTGTATTAATAAGAGTGTATTAATAAGAGTGTATTAATAAGGGTGTATTAATAAGAGTGTCTTAATAAGGGTGTCTTAATAAGAGTGTCTTAATAAGAGTGTATTAATAAGAGTGTCTTAATAAGGGTGTCTTAATAAGAGTGTATTAATAAGGGTGTCTTAATAAGGGTGTCTTAATAAGTGTATATTAATAAGAGTGTCTTAATTAGAATATATTAATAAGAGTGTATTAATAAGGGTGTATTAATTAGAGTATATTAATAAGGGTGTATTAATAAGGGTGTATTAATAAGGGTGTATTAATAAGAGTGTCTTAATAAGAGTGTCTTAATAAGGGTGTATTAATAAGGGTGTATTAATAAGAGTGTCTTAATAAGAGTGTATTAATAAGGGTGTATTAATAAGGGTGTATTAATAAGGGTGTATTAATAAGGGTGTATTAATAAGGGTGTCTTAATAAGGGTGTCTTAATAAGGGTGTATTAATAAGAGTGTATTAATAAGGGTGTATTAATAAGGGTGTATTAATAAGGGTGTCTTAATAAGAGTATATTAATAAGAGTGTCTTAATTAGAGTATATTAATAAGAGTGTCTTAATAAGGGTGTCTTAATAAGAGTGTCTTAATAAGAGTGTCTTAATAAGAGTGTATTAATAAGGGTGTATTAATAAGAATGTCTTAACAAGGGTGTATTAATAAGGGTGTCTTAATAAGGGTGTCTTAATAAGGGTGTCTTAATAAGGGTGTCTTAATAAGTGTATATTAATAAGAGTGTCTTAATTGGAATATATTAATAAGAGTGTATTCATAAGGGTGTATTAAATAGAGTATATTAATAAGGGTGTCGTAATAAGGGTGTCTTAATAAGAGTGTCTTAATAAGAGTGTCTTAATAAGAGTGTATTAATAAGGGTGTATTAATAAGGGTGTATTAATAAGGGTGTATTAATAAGGGTGTATTAATAAGAGTGTATTAATAAGAGTGTCTTAATAAGGGTGTATTAATAAGGGTGTATTAATAAGGGTGTATTAATAAGAGTGTCTTAATAAGAGTGTATTAATAAGGGTGTATTAATTAGAGTATATTAATAAGAGTGTCTTAATAAGGGTGTCTTAATAAGAGTGTCTTAATAAGAGTGTCTTAATAAGAGTGTATTAATAAGAGTGTATTAATAAGAGTGTATTAATAAGAGTGTATTAATAAGGGTGTATTAATAAGGGTGTATTAATAAGAGTGTCTTAATAAGGGTGTCTTAATAAGAGTGTATTAATAAGGGTGTATTAATAAGGGTGTCTTAATTAGAGTATATTAATAAGAGTGTCTTAATTAGAGTGTCTTAATAAGAGTGTCTTAATAAGAGTGTCTTAATAAGAGTGTCTTAATAAGAGTGTATTAATAAGGGTGTATTAATAAGAGTGTATTAATAACAGTGTATTAATAAGAGTGTCTTAATAAGGGTGTCTTAATAAGAGTGTATTAATAAGGGTGTCTTAATAAGGGTGTCTTAATAAGTGTATATTAATAAGAGTGTCTTAATTAGAATATATTAATAAGAGTGTATTAATAAGGGTGTATTAATTAGAGTATATTAATAAGGGTGTATTAATAAGGGTGTATTAATAAGGGTGTATTAATAAGAGTGTCTTAATAAGAGTGTCTTAATAAGGGTGTATTAATAAGGGTGTATTAATAAGAGTGTCTTAATAAGAGTGTATTAATAAGGGTGTATTAATAAGGGTGTATTAATAAGGGTGTATTAATAAGGGTGTATTAATAAGGGTGTCTTAATAAGGGTGTCTTAATAAGGGTGTATTAATAAGAGTGTATTAATAAGGGTGTATTAATAAGGGTGTATTAATAAGGGTGTCTTAATAAGAGTATATTAATAAGAGTGTCTTAATTAGAGTATATTAATAAGAGTGTCTTAATAAGGGTGTCTTAATAAGAGTGTCTTAATAAGAGTGTCTTAATAAGAGTGTATTAATAAGGGTGTATTAATAAGAATGTCTTAACAAGGGTGTCTTAATAAGGGTGTCTTAATAAGGGTGTCTTAATAAGGGTGTCTTAATAAGTGTATATTAATAAGAGTGTCTTAATTGGAATATATTAATAAGAGTGTATTCATAAGGGTGTATTAAATAGAGTATATTAATAAGGGTGTCGTAATAAGAGTGTCTTAATAAGAGTGTATTAATAAGGGTGTATTAATAAGGGTGTATTAATAAGGGTGTATTAATAAGGGTGTATTAATAAGAGTGTATTAATAAGAGTGTCTTAATAAGGGTGTATTAATAAGGGTGTATTAATAAGGGTGTATTAATAAGAGTGTCTTAATAAGAGTGTATTAATAAGGGTGTATTAATTAGAGTATATTAATAAGAGTGTCTTAATAAGGGTGTCTTAATAAGAGTGTCTTAATAAGAGTGTATTAATAAGAGTGTATTAATAAGAGTGTATTAATAAGAGTGTATTAATAAGAGTGTATTAATAAGAGTGTCTTAATTAGAGTATATTAATAAGAGTGTCTTAATAAGGGTGTCTTAATAAGAGTGTCTTAATAAGAGTGTCTTAATAAGAGTGTATTAATAAGGGTGTATTAATAAGAGTGTATTAATAAGAGTGTATTAATAAGAGTGTATTAATAAGGGTGTATTAATAAGAGTGTCTTAATAAGGGTGTCTTAATAAGAGTGTATTAATAAGGGTGTATTAATAAGGGTGTCTTAATAAGAGTGTATTAATAAGAGTGTCTTAATAAGGGTGTCTTAATAAGAGTGTATTAATAAGGGTGTCTTAATAAGGGTGTCTTAATAAGTGTATATTAATAAGAGTGTCTTAATTAGAATATATTAATAAGAGTGTATTAATAAGGGTGTATTAATTAGAGTATATTAATAAGGGTGTATTAATAAGGGTGTATTAATAAGAGTGTCTTAATAAGAGTGTCTTAATAAGGGTGTATTAATAAGGGTGTATTAATAAGAGTGTCTTAATAAGAGTGTATTAATAAGGGTGTATTAATAAGGGTGTATTAATAAGGGTGTATTAATAAGGGTGTCTTAATAAGGGTGTATTAATAAGAGTGTATTAATAAGGGTGTATTAATAAGGGTGTATTAATAAGGGTGTCTTAATAAGAGTATATTAATAAGAGTGTCTTAATTAGAGTATATTAATAAGAGTGTCTTAATAAGGGTGTCTTAATAAGAGTGTCTTAATAAGAGTGTCTTAATAAGAGTGTATTAATAAGGGTGTATTAATAAGAATGTCTTAACAAGGGTGTATTAATAAGGGTGTCTTAATAAGGGTGTCTTAATAAGGGTGTCTTAATAAGTGTATATTAATAAGAGTGTCTTAATTGGAATATATTAATAAGAGTGTATTCATAAGGGTGTATTAAATGGAGTATATTAATAAGGGTGTCGTAATAAGAGTGTCTTAATAAGAGTGTATTAATAAGGGTGTATTAATAAGGGTGTATTAATAAGGGTGTATTAATAAGAGTGTATTAATAAGAGTGTCTTAATAAGGGTGTATTAATAAGGGTGTATTAATAAGGGTGTATTAATAAGAGTGTCTTAATAAGAGTGTCTTAATAAGGGTGTATTAATTAGAGTATATTAATAAGAGTGTCTTAATAAGGGTGTCTTAATAAGAGTGTCTTAATAAGAGTGTATTAATAAGGGTGTATTAATAAGAGTGTATTAATAAGAGTGTATTAATAAGAGTGTATTAATAAGGGTGTATTAATAAGAGTGTCTTAATTAGAGTATATTAATAAGAGTGTCTTAATAAGGGTGTCTTAATAAGAGTGTCTTAATAAGAGTGTCTTAATAAGAGTGTATTAATAAGAGTGTATTAATAAGAGTGTATTAATAAGAGTGTCTTAATAAGGGTGTCTTAATAAGAGTGTATTAATAAGGGTGTATTAATAAGGGTGTCTTAATAAGTGTATATTAATAAGAGTGTCTTAATTAGAATATATTAATAAGAGTGTATTAATAAGGGTGTATTAATAAGGGTGTCTTAATAAGAGTGTCTTAATAAGAGTGTCTTAATAAGAGTGTATTAATAAGAGTGTATTAATAAGGGTGTATTAATAAGAGTGTCTTAATAAGGGTGTCTTAATAAGAGTGTATTAATAAGGGTGTATTAATAAGGGTGTCTTAATAAGAGTATATTAATAAGAGTGTCTTAATTAGAGTATATTAATAAGAGTGTCTTAATAAGAGTGTCTTAATAAGAGTGTCTTAATAAGAGTGTATTAATAAGGGTGTATTAATAAGAGTGTATTAATAAGAGTGTATTAATAAGGGTGTATTAATAAGAGTGTCTTAATAAGGGTGTCTTAATAAGTGTATATTAATAATTGTGTCTTAATTAGAATATATTAATAAGAGTGTATTAATAAGGGTGTATTAATTAGAGTATATTAATAAGGGTGTATTAATAAGGGTGTATTAATAAGGGTGTATTAATAAGAGTGTCTTAATAAGAGTGTCTTAATAAGGGTGTATTAATAAGGGTGTATTAATAAGAGTGTCTTAATAAGAGTGTATTAATAAGGGTGTATTAATAAGGGTGTATTAATAAGGGTGTATTAATAAGGGTGTCTTAATAAGAGTGTCTTAATAAGGGTGTATTAATAAGGGTGTATTAATAAGAGTGTATTAATAAGGGTGTATTAATAAGGGTGTATTAATAAGGGTGTCTTAATAAGAGTATATTAATAAGAGTGTCTTAATTAGAGTATATTAATAAGAGTGTCTTAATAAGGGTGTCTTAATAAGAGTGTCTTAATAAGAGTGTCTTAATAAGAGTGTATTAATAAGAGTGTATTAATAAGGGTGTATTAATAAGAGTGTCTTAATAAGGGTGTCTTAATAAGAGTGTATTAATAAGGGTGTCTTAATAAGGGTGTCTTAATAAGTGTATATTAATAAGAGTGTCTTAATTAGAATATATTAATAAGAGTGTATTAATAAGGGTGTATTAATAAGGGTGTCTTAATAAGAGTATATTAATAAGAGTGTATTAATAAGGGTGTATTAATAAGAGTGTCTTAATAAGGGTGTCTTAATAAGAGTGTATTAATAAGGGTGTATTAATAAGGGTGTCTTAATAAGAGTATATTAATAAGAGTGTCTTAATTAGAGTATATTAATAAGAGTGTCTTAATAAGAGTGTCTTAATAAGAGTGTATTAATAAGAGTGTATTAATAAGGGTGTATTAATAAGAGTGTATTAATAAGAGTGTATTAATAAGGGTGTATTAATAAGAGTGTCTTAATAAGGGTGTCTTAATAAGAGTGTATTAATAAGGGTGTCTTAATAAGGGTGTCTTAATAAGTGTATATTAATAAGAGTGTCTTAATTAGAATATATTAATAAGAGTGTATTAATAAGGGTGTATTAATTAGAGTATATTAATAAGGGTGTATTAATAAGGGTGTATTAATAAGGGTGTATTAATAAGAGTGTCTTAATTAGAGTATATTAATAAGAGTGTCTTAATAAGGGTGTCTTAATAAGAGTGTCTTAATAAGAGTGTCTTAATAAGAGTGTATTAATAAGGGTGTATTAATAAGAGTGTATTAATAAGAGTGTATTAATAAGAGTGTATTAATAAGGGTGTATTAATAAGAGTGTCTTAATAAGGGTGTCTTAATAAGAGTGTATTAATAAGGGTGTCTTAATAAGGGTGTCTTAATAAGTGTATATTAATAAGAGTGTCTTAATTAGAATATATTAATAAGGGTGTATTAATAAGGGTGTATTAATAAGGGTGTATTAATAAGGGTGTATTAATAAGAGTGTCTTAATAAGAGTGTCTTAATAAGGGTGTATTAATAAGGGTGTATTAATAAGGGTGTATTAATAAGAGTGTCTTAATAAGAGTGTCTTAATAAGGGTGTATTAATAAGGGTGTATTAATAAGAGTGTATTAATAAGGGTGTATTAATAAGGGTGTATTAATAAGGGTGTCTTAATAAGAGTATATTAATAAGAGTGTCTTAATTAGAGTATATTAATAAGAGTGTCTTAATAAGAGTATATTAATAAGAGTGTCTTAATTAGAGTATATTAATAAGGGTGTCTTAATAAGAGTGTCTTAATAAGAGTGTATTAATAAGGGTGTATTAATAAGGGTGTATTAATAAGGGTGTATTAATAAGAGTGTCTTAATAAGAGTGTATTAATAAGGGTGTATTAATAAGGGTGTATTAATAAGGGTGTCTTAATAAGGGTGTCTTAATAAGGGTGTATTAATAAGGGTGTCTTAATAAGTGTATATTAATAAGAGTGTCTTAATTAGAATATATTAATAAGAGTGTATTAATAAGGGTGTATTAATTAGAGTATATTAATAAGGGTGTATTAATAAGGGTGTATTAATAAGAGTGTCTTAATAAGAGTGTATTAATAAGGGTGTATTAATAAGGGTGTATTAATAAGGGTGTATTAATAAGAGTGTCTTAATAAGAGTGTCTTAATAAGAGTATATTAATAAGAGTGTCTTAATTAGAGTATATTAATAAGAGTGTCTTAATAAGGGTGTCTTAATAAGTGTATATTAATAAGAGTGTCTTAATTGGAATATATTAATAAGAGTGTATTCATAAGGGTTTATTAAATAGAGTATATTAATAAGGGTGTCGTAATAAGAGTGTCTTAATAAGAGTGTATTAATAAGGGTGTATTAATAAGGGTGTATTAATAAGGGTGTATTAATAAGAGTGTCTTAATAAGTGTATTAATAAGAGTGTATTAATAAGGGTGTATTAATAAGAATGTCTTAACAAGGGTGTATTAATAAGGGTGTATTAATAAGGGTGTATTAATAAGGGTGTCTTAATAAGTGTATATTAATAAGAGTGTCTTAATTGGAATATATTAATAAGAGTGTATTCATAAGGGTGTATTAAATAGAGTATATTAATAAGGGTGTCTTAATAAGAGTGTCTTAATAAGAGTGTATTAATAAGGGTGTATTAATAAGGGTGTCTTAATAAGAGTGTCTTAATAAGTGTATTAATAAGAGTGTATTAATAAGGGTGTATTAATAAGAATGTCTTAACAAGGGTGTATTAATAAGGGTGTATTAATAAGGGTGTATTAATAAGGGTGTCTTAATAAGTGTATATTAATAAGAGTGTCTTAATTGGAATATATTAATAAGAGTGTATTAATAAGGGTGTATTAAATAGAGTATATTAATAAGGGTGTCGTAATAAGAGTGTCTTAATAAGAGTGTATTAATAAGGGTGTATTAATAAGGGTGTATTAATAAGGGTGTATTAATAAGAGTGTATTAATAAGAGTGTCTTAATAAGGGTGTCTTAATAAGGGTGTCTTAATAAGGGTGTATTAATAAGAGTGTCTTAATAAGAGTGTATTAATAAGGGTGTATTAATTAGAGTATATTAATAAGAGTGTCTTAATAAGGGTGTCTTAATAAGAGTGTCTTAATAAGAGTGTCTTAATAAGAGTGTATTAATAAGGGTGTATTAATAAGAGTGTATTAATAAGAGTGTATTAATAAGAGTGTATTAATAAGGGTGTATTAATAAGAGTGTCTTAATTAGAGTATATTAATAAGAGTGTCTTAATAAGAGTGTCTTAATAAGAGTGTCTTAATAAGAGTGTCTTAATAAGGGTGTATTAATAAGAGTGTATTAATAAGAGTGTATTAATAAGAGTGTATTAATAAGGGTGTATTAATAAGAGTGTCATAATAAGAGTGTCTTAATAAGGGTGTATTAATAAGGGTGTATTAATAAGGGTGTATTAATAAGAGTGTCTTAATAAGAGTGTATTAATAAGAGTGTATTAATAAGGGTGTATTAATAAGGGTGTATTAATAAGAGTGTCTTAATAAGGGTGTCTTAATAAGAGTGTATTAATAAGGGTGTATTAATAAGGGTGTCTTAATAAGAGTATATTAATAAGAGTGTCTTAATTAGAGTATATTAATAAGAGTGTCTTAATAAGAGTGTCTTAATAAGAGTGTATTAATAAGAGTGTATTAATAAGGGTGTATTAATAAGAGTGTATTAATAAGAGTGTATTAATAAGGGTGTATTAATAAGAGTGTCTTAATAAGTGTATATTAATAAGAGTGTCTTAATTAGAATATATTAATAAGAGTGTATTAATAAGGGTGTATTAATTAGAGTATATTAATAAGGGTGTATTTATAAGGGTGTATTAATAAGGGTGTATTAATAAGAGTGTCTTAATAAGAGTGTCTTAATAAGGGTGTATTAATAAGGGTGTATTAATAAGAGTGTCTTAATAAGGGTGTCTTAATAAGAGTGTATTAATAAGGGTGTCTTAATAAGGGTGTCTTAATAAGTGTATATTAATAAGAGTGTCTTAATTAGAATATATTAATAAGGGTGTATTAATAAGGGTGTATTAATAAGGGTGTATTAATAAGGGTGTATTAATAAGAGTGTCTTAATAAGAGTGTCTTAATAAGGGTGTATTAATAAGGGTGTATTAATAAGGGTGTATTAATAAGAGTGTCTTAATAAGAGTGTCTTAATAAGGGTGTATTAATAAGGGTGTATTAATAAGAGTGTATTAATAAGGGTGTGTTAATAAGGGTGTATTAATAAGGGTGTCTTAATAAGAGTATATTAATAAGAGTGTCTTAATTAGAGTATATTAATAAGAGTGTCTTAATAAGAGTATATTAATAAGAGTGTCTTAATTAGAGTATATTAATAAGGGTGTCTTAATAAGAGTGTCTTAATAAGAGTGTATTAATAAGGGTGTATTAATAAGGGTGTATTAATAAGGGTGTATTAATAAGAGTGTCTTAATAAGAGTGTATTAATAAGGGTGTATTAATAAGGGTGTCTTAATAAGGGTGTCTTAATAAGGGTGTCTTAATAAGGGTGTATTAATAAGGGTGTCTTAATAAGTGTATATTAATAAGAGTGTCTTAATTAGAATATATTAATAAGAGTGTATTAATAAGGGTGTATTAATTAGAGTATATTAATAAGGGTGTATTAATAAGGGTGTATTAATAAGAGTGTCTTAATAAGAGTGTATTAATAAGGGTGTATTAATAAGGGTGTATTAATAAGGGTGTATTAATAAGAGTGTCTTAATAAGAGTGTCTTAATAAGAGTATATTAATAAGAGTCTTAATTAGAGTATATTAATAAGAGTGTCTTAATAAGGGTGTCTTAATAAGTGTATATTAATAAGAGTGTCTTAATTGGAATATATTAATAAGAGTGTATTCATAAGGGTGTATTAAATAGAGTATATTAATAAGGGTGTCGTAATAAGAGTGTCTTAATAAGAGTGTATTAATAAGGGTGTATTAATAAGGGTGTATTAATAAGGGTGTATTAATAAGAGTGTCTTAATAAGTGTATTAATAAGAGTGTATTAATAAGGGTGTATTAATAAGAATGTCTTAACAAGGGTGTATTAATAAGGGTGTATTAATAAGGGTGTATTAATAAGGGTGTCTTAATAAGTGTATATTAATAAGAGTGTCTTAATTGGAATATATTAATAAGAGTGTATTCATAAGGGTGTATTAAATAGAGTATATTAATAAGGGTGTCTTAATAAGAGTGTCTTAATAAGAGTGTATTAATAAGGGTGTATTAATAAGGGTGTCTTAATAAGAGTGTCTTAATAAGTGTATTAATAAGAGTGTATTAATAAGGGTGTATTAATAAGAATGTCTTAACAAGGGTGTATTAATAAGGGTGTATTAATAAGGGTGTATTAATAAGGGTGTCTTAATAAGTGTATATTAATAAGAGTGTCTTAATTGGAATATATTAATAAGAGTGTATTAATAAGGGTGTATTAAATAGAGTATATTAATAAGGGTGTCGTAATAAGAGTGTCTTAATAAGAGTGTATTAATAAGGGTGTATTAATAAGGGTGTATTAATAAGGGTGTATTAATAAGAGTGTATTAATAAGAGTGTCTTAATAAGGGTGTATTAATAAGGGTGTATTAATAAGGGTGTATTAATAAGAGTGTCTTAATAAGAGTGTATTAATAAGGGTGTATTAATTAGAGTATATTAATAAGAGTGTCTTAATAAGGGTGTCTTAATAAGAGTGTCTTAATAAGAGTGTCTTAATAAGAGTGTATTAATAAGGGTGTATTAATAAGAGTGTATTAATAAGAGTGTATTAATAAGAGTGTATTAATAAGGGTGTATTAATAAGAGTGTCTTAATTAGAGTATATTAATAAGAGTGTCTTAATAAGGGTGTCTTAATAAGAGTGTCTTAATAAGAGTGTCTTAATAAGAGTGTCTTAATAAGGGTGTATTAATAAGAGTGTATTAATAAGAGTGTATTAATAAGGGTGTATTAATAAGAGTGTCTTAATAAGAGTGTCTTAATAAGGGTGTATTAATAAGGGTGTATTAATAAGGGTGTATTAATAAGAGTGTCTTAATAAGAGTGTATTAATAAGAGTGTATTAATAAGAGTGTATTAATAAGGGTGTATTAATAAGAGTGTCTTAATAAGGGTGTCTTAATAAGAGTGTATTAATAAGGGTGTATTAATAAGGGTGTCTTAATAAGAGTATATTAATAAGAGTGTCTTAATTAGAGTATATTAATAAGAGTGTCTTAATAAGAGTGTCTTAATAAGAGTGTATTAATAAGAGTGTATTAATAAGGGTGTATTAATAAGAGTGTATTAATAAGAGTGTATTAATAAGGGTGTATTAATAAGAGTGTCTTAATAAGGGTGTCTTAATAAGAGTGTATTAATAAGGGTGTCTTAATAAGGGTGTCTTAATAAGTGTATATTAATAAGAGTGTCTTAATTAGAATATATTAATAAGAGTGTATTAATAAGGGTGTATTAATTAGAGTATATTAATAAGGGTGTATTTATAAGGGTGTATTAATAAGGGTGTATTAATAAGAGTGTCTTAATAAGAGTGTCTTAATAAGGGTGTATTAATAAGGGTGTATTAATAAGAGTGTCTTAATAAGGGTGTATTAATAAGGGTGCATTAATAAGAGTGTATTAATAAGGGTGTATTAATAAGGGTGTATTAATAAGGGTGTCTTAATAAGAGTATATTAATAAGAGTGTCTTAATTAGAGTATATTAATTAGAGTGTCTTAATAAGGGTGTATTAATAAGAGTGTCTTAATAAGAGTGTCTTAATAAGGGTGTATTAATAAGAGTGTATTAATAAGGGTGTCTTAATAAGAGTGTCTTAATAAGGGTGTCTTAATAATAATAATAATAATAATAATAACCTTGCCAGTTATTATTATATTATATTAAAGTTTAATAGTATAATAAGAGTATAATAAGAGTATAATAAGAGTATAGTAATAAGAGTAGATTAATTAGGTTATATGAATAATAATAATAATAATAATAATAATAATAATAATAACCTTGCAAGTTATTATTATATTATATTAAAGTTTAATAGTATAATAAGAGTATAATAAGAGTATAGTAATAAGAGTAGATTAATTAGGTTATATGAATAATAATAATAATAATAATAACCTTGCAAGTTATTATTATATTATATTAAAGTTTAATAGTATAAGAGTAATAAGAGTATATAAGAGTATTTAAGAGTAATAAGAGTATATTAATAAGATTATATGAAGAGTAGAATGAGAGTAATATAAAAGAGTGTATCAATAAGAGTGTATTAATAAGTATATTAATAATAATAATAATAATAATAATAATAATAATAATAATAATAATATCCTAGCTTGATTCGTTCTATTTTACTTTGTTTAATATACTCTTCTAATACTCTTGTCTTACTCTCATTATCTTAGATGATACTCTTCATATATCCTAATTAATATATTATTATACTATTAAAGTTTAATATAAATTAGGATATATGAAGAGTATAATCTAAGATAATGAGAGTAAGACAAGAGTATTAGAAGAGTATATTAAGCAAAGTAAAATAGAACGAATCAAGCTAGGATATAATAATAATAATAATAATAATAATAATAATAATAATAATATTAATAATAATAATAATAATAATAATAATAATAACCTTGCAAGTTATTATTATATTATATTAAAGTTTAATAGTATAATAAGAGTATAATAAGAGTATAGTAATAAGAGTAGATTAATTAGGTTATATGAATAATAATAATAATAATAATAATAATAATAATAATAATAATAATAATAACCTTGCAGGTGGATGATGGCCTGAAGGCCGTCAATCTGCTCCAGGAGGTCCCTCCTCCTGGCGAACCGCATGGCCAACGAGTGAAGGGCGTCCCCAAGGGGGCGGGGCCAAGGAAGCCCCGCCCACGGACCCCCTGTGTGATGTCACAGAGGCGGTTGTGACATCACAGGCTTCCCCATGGGCGTTCTAGGCTGGTCGGAATGATTGACAGGGGAGGCGGGGCCAGGGTCAGCTAGTCCCGCCCACTGAATGATTGGCAGGGATGGAGGGTCTAACTGAATCCAGGAATGATTGACAGGGGAGGCGGGGCCAGGGTCCGCTGAATGATGGACAGGGACGGAATGATTGACAGGGAAGGCGAGGCCAGGGTCCGCTGGATGATTGACAGGGAAGGCGGGGCCAGGGTCCGCTGAATGATTGACAGGGAAGGCAGAGCCAGGGTCCTCTAGTCCCACCCACTGAATGATTGACAGGTAAGGCGGAGCCAGAGTTGTCTAGTCCCACCCACTGAATGATTGACAGGGAAGGCGGAGCCAGGATCATCTAGTCCAACCCCCTGAATGATTGACAGGGAAGGCGGGGCCAGGGTCTGCTGAATGATTGACAGGGAAGGCGGGGCCAGGGTCCGCTGGATGATTGACAGGGAAGGGGGGGCCAGGGTCCGCTGGATGATTGACAGGGAAGGCAGAGCCAGGGTCCTCTAGTCCCACCCACTGAATGATTGACAGGGAAGGCGGAGCCAGATCATCTAGTCCAACCCTCTGAATGATTGACAGGGAAGGCGGAGCCAGAGTCATCTAGTCCCACCCACTGAATAATTGACAGGGAAGGCGGAGCCAAGGTCCGCTGAATGATTGACAGGGAAGGCGGGGCCAGGATCATCTAGTCCCACCCCCTGAATGATTGACAGGGAAGGCGGGGCCAGGGTCTGCTGAATGATTGACAGGGAAGGCGGGGCCAGGGTCCGCTGGATGATTGACAGGGAAGGCGGGGCCAGGGTCCCCTGAATGATTGACAGGGAAGGCAGAGCCAGGGTCCTCTAGTCCCACCCACTGAATGATTGACAGGGAAGGCGGAGCCAGATCATCTAGTCCAACCCTCTGAATGATTGACAGGGAAGGCGGAGCCAGAGTCATCTAGTCCCACCCACTGAATAATTGACAGGGAAGGCGGAGCCAAGGTCCGCTGAATGATTGACAGGGAAGGCGGGGCCAGGATCATCTAGTCCCACCCACTGAATGATTGACAGGGAAGGCGGGGCCAGGATCATCTAGTCCCACCCACTGAATGATTGACAGGGAAGGCGGGGCCAGGGTCAGCTAGTCCCACCCACTAAATGATTGACAGGGAAGGCGGAGCCAGGGTCAGCTAGTCCCACCCACTGAATGATTGACAGGGAAGGCGGAGCCAGGATCCTCTAGTCCAACCCCCTGAATGATTGACAGGGAAGGCGGGGCCAGGATCATCTAGTCCCACCCACTGAATGATTGACAGGGAAGGCGGGGCCAGGGTCAGCTAGTCCCACCCACTAAATGATTGACAGGGAAGGCGGAGCCAGGGTCCTCTAGTCCCACCCACTGAATGATTGACAGGGAAGGCGGGGCCAGGATCATCTAGTCCCACCCACTGAATGATTGACAGGGAAGGCGGGGCCAGGATCATCTAGTCCCACCCACTGAATGATTGACAGGGAAGGCGGGGCCAGGATCATCTAGTCCCACCCACTGAATGATTGACAGGGAAGGCGGAGCCAGGGTCCTCTAGTCCCACCCACTGAATTATTGACAGGGAAGGCGGAGCCAGGGTCAGCTAGTCCCACCCACTAAATGATTGACAGGGACGGAATGATTGACAGGGAAGGCGAGCAGGGTCCTCTAGCCCCACCCACTGAATGATTGACGGGGAAGGCGGAGCCAGAGTCGTCTAGTCCCACCCACTGAATGATTGAAAGGGAAGGCGGGGCCAGGGTCCGCTGAATGACTGACAGGGAAGGCGGAGCCAGGGTCAGCTAGTCCCACCCAATAAATGATTGACAGGGAAGGCGGAGCCAGAGTCGTCTAGTCCCACCCACTGAATGATTGACAGGGATGGAGGGTCTAACTGAATCCAGGAATGATTGACAGGGGAGGCGGGGCCGGGGTCCTCTAGTCCCACCCACTGAATCCCGGAATGATTGACAGGGAACAAATGATTGACAGGGGAGGCGGGGCCAGGGGCATCTAGTCCAACCCCCTGAATGATTGACAGGGACGGAATGATTGACAGGGAAGGTGGAGCAGGGTCCTCTAGTCCCACCCACTGAATGATTGACAGGGAAGGCGGTTCCAGTGTCCGCTGAATGATTGACAGGGAAGGCGGGGCCAGGGTCCGCTGGATGATTGACAGGGAAGGCGGGGCCAGGGTCCGCTGAATGATTGACAGGGAAGGCGGGGCCAGGGTCCGCTGGATGATTGACAGGGAAGGCGGGGCCAGGGTCCGCTGAATGATTGACAGGGAAGGCGGGGCCAGGGTCCGCTGGATGATTGACAGGGAAGGCGGGGCCAGGGTCAGCTGAATGATTGACAGGGAAGGCGGGTCCAGGGTCCGCTGAATGATTGACATGGAAGGCGGGTCCAGGGTCTGCTGAATGATTGACAGGGAAGGCGGGTCCAGGGTCCGCTGAATGATTGACAGGGAAGGCGGGTCCAGGGTCCGCTGAATGATTGACAGGGAAGGCGGGTCCAGGGTCCGCTGAATGATTGACAGGGAAGGCGGGTCCAGGGTCCGCTGAATGATTGACAGGGAAGGCGGGGCCGGGGTCCGCTGAATGATTGACAGGGAAGGCGGAGCCACTGTCCGCTGAATGAGTGACAGGGGAGGCGGGTCCAGGGTCCTCTAGTCCCACCCACTGAATGATTGACAGGGAAGGCGGAGCCAGAGTTGTCTAGTCCCACCCACTGAATGATTGACAGGGAAGGCGGAGCCAGGATCATCTAGTCCAACCCCCTGAATGATTGACAGGGAAGGCGGGGCCAGGGTCTGCTGAATGATTGACAGGGAAGGCGGGGCCAGGGTCCGCTGGATGATTGACAGGGAAGGCGGGGCCAGGGTCCGCTGGATGATTGACAGGGAAGGCAGAGCCAGGGTCCTCTAGTCCCACCCACTGAATGATTGACAGGGAAGGCGGAGCCAGATCATCTAGTCCAACCCTCTGAATGATTGACAGGGAAGGCGGAGCCAGAGTCATCTAGTCCCACCCACTGAATAATTGACAGGGAAGGCGGAGCCAAGGTCCGCTGAATGATTGACAGGGAAGGCGGAGCCACTGTCCGCTGAATGAGTGACAGGGGAGGCGGGTCCAGGGTCCTCTAGTCCCACCCACTGAATGATTGACAGGGAAGGCGGGGCCAGGGTCCTCTAGTCCCACCCACTGAATGATTGACAGGGGAGGCGGGGCCAGGGTCCGCTGAATGATTGACAGGAAGGCGGAGCCAGGGTCCTCTAGTCCCACCCACTGAATGATTGACAGGGAAGGCGGGGCCAGGGTCCGCTGAATGATTGACAGGAAGGCGGAGTCAGGGTCCGCTGAATGATTGACAGGAAGGCGGAGCCAGGGTCCTCTAGTCCCACCCACTGAATGATTGACAGGGGAGGCGGGGCCAGGGTCCGCTGAATGATTGACAGGAAGGCGGAGCCAGGGTCCTCTAGTCCCACCCACTGAATGATTGACAGGGAAGGCGGAGCCAGGGTCCTCTAGTCCCACCCACTGAATGATTGACAGGGAAGGCAAGGCCAGGGTCCTCTAGTCCCACCCACTGAATGATTGACAGGGAAGGCGGAGCCAGTGTCCACTGAATGAGTGACAGGGAAGGCGGGGCCAGGGTCCGCTGAATGATTGACAGGGAAGGCGGGGCCAGGGTCCTCTTGTCCCACCCACTGAATGATTGACAGGGAAGGCGGGGCCAGGGTCCGCTGAATGAGTGACAGGGGAGGCGGGTCCAGGGTCCGCTGAATGATTGACAGGGAAGGCGGGGCCATGGTCCGATGAATGATTGACAGGGAAAACAGAGCCAGGGTCCTCTAGTCCCACCCACTGAATGATTGACAGGGAAGGCGGGGCCAGGGTCCGCTGAATGATTGACAGGGAAGGCGGAGCCAGGGTTCGCTGGATGATTGACAGGGAAGGCGGGGTCAGTGTCCGCTAAATGATTGACAGGGAAGGCGGAGCCAGAGTCATCTAGTCCCACCCCTGAATGATTGACAGGGAAGGCGGAGCCAGAGTCGTCTAGTCCCACCCACTGAATGATTGACAGGGAAGGCGGGGCCAGGATCATCTAGCCCAACCCACTAAATGATTGACAAGGAAGGCGGGGCCAGGATCATCTAGCCCCACCCCCTGAATGATTGACAGGGAAGGCGGGGCCAGGATCATCTAGTCCAACCCCCTGAATGATTGACAGGGAAGGCGGAGCCAGGGTCCGCTGAATGATTGACAGGGAAGGCGGGGCCAGGATCATCTAGTCCCACCCACTAAATGATTGACAGGGAAGGCGGGGCCAGGATCATCTAGCCCCACCCCCTGAATGATTGACAGGGAAGGCGGGTCCAGGGTCATCTAGTCCCACCCACTGAATGATTGACAGGGAAGGCGGAGCCAGAGTCGTCTAGTCCAACCCTCTGAATGATTGACAGGGAAGGCGGAGCCAGGGTCAGCTAGTCCCACCCACTAAATGATTGACAGGGACGGAATGATTGACAGGGAAGGCGGAGCAGGGTCCTCTAGTCCCACCCACTGAATGATTGACAGGGAAGGCGGGTCCAGGGTCTATCCTGGAATGATAGATGATGATAATAATAATAATAATAATAATAATAATAATGACTAATAATAATAGACTTATAATAATATAAATAGACTAATAATAATAATAATAATAATAATAATAGACTATTAATGAGCTTCTCTCCACCGGCAACAATAATTCAGCCATTACGCAATGCTTTCCAAAATTGGGTTTTCAACTCGTTAATATTGGCAATTAACAAAGATGCTTATTTTCCTCTTAACCTTTTCCTATTCATATTTTTTCTACTGGAAAAAGCCAATTTTTTTCCTCTTAAATCAGATGAAATTCCATTTATTTTCCTGTAAAAATCTGGTGAAATTCACATTATTTTCCTGTAGAAATCTGATGAAATTCACATTATTTTCCTGTAAAAATTCAATTTATTTTCCTGTAAAAATCTGATGAAATTCAATTTATTTTCCTGTAAAAATCTGATGAAATTCACATTATTTTCCTGCAAAAATCTGATGAAATTCAATTTATTTTCCAGGCCTTTATAGGAAAAATCGGTCCGTGTTTCAGGCCAATTGCAGCTTAAATTTCTATTAAATGCACCTTCATTTTTGATTCTTTCCAAGGCAGCAGCTTCTGTTTGCAGACTGTCAATCATTGGCTGACGGATGTCAATCATTGACAGAAATAAACAGAGAATGGAGAAAAGCTTGCAAAATACACAGAAAACGGGGCAAAGTTTGCAAAATGGCCCAAAGTCACCGAAAGCTTGCAAAATAAAATAGAATAAAATAAAGTTTGGGCAAGGTTTTGCCATCCCCGGTTTAGAGATCCTCCATTATTATTATTATTATTAATAATATTAATATTATTCGTCGACTCGAGAGCACGATTTAGCCATTTAAAAAAGAGATGGACCAGGTTTTTAATTGATATTATTATTATTATTCTTATTGGTTGCCCTGAAAGCACGATTTAGCCATTTAAAAAAAGATTGCCTAGAACTTTAATTGATATTATTATTATTATTAATTATTATTATTATTATTATTATTATTAGTTGCTTTATTCGTTAAAAAAAAGACTGCCTGGGATTTTAATTGATATTATTATTATTATTATTAGTTGCCCTGAAAGCACGATTTAGCCATTTAAAAAAAGATTGCCTAGAACTTTAATTGATATTATTATTAATTATTATTATTATTATTATTATTATTAGTTGCTTTATTCATTAAAAAAAGACTGCCTGGGATTTTAATTGATATTATTATTATTATTATTATTATTATTATTAGTTGCTTTATTCATTAAAAAAAAGACTGCCTGGGATTTTAATTGATATTATTATTATTATTATTATTATTATTATTAGTTGCTTTATTCATTAAAAAAAAGACTGCCTGGGATTTTAATTGATATTATTATTATTATTATTATTATTATTATTATTATTAGTTGCTTTATTCATTAAAAAAAAGACTGCCTGGGATTTTAATTGATATTATTATTATTATTATTATTATTATTATTATTATTATTAGTTGCTTTATTCGTTAAAAAAAAGACTGCCTGGGTTTTTAATTGATATTATTATTATTATTATTATTATTATTAGTTGCTTTATTCGTTAAAAAAAAGACTGCCTGGGATTTTAATTGAAATTATTATTATTATTATTATTATTATTATTATTATTATTATTAGTTGCTTTATTCGTTAAAAAAAAGACTGCCTGGGTTTTTAATTGATATTATTATTATTATTATTATTATTATTATTATTAGTTGCTTTATTCATTAAAAAAAAGACTGCCTGGGATTTTAATTGATATTATTATTATTATTATTATTATTATTATTATTAGTTGCTTTATTCGTTAAAAAAAAGACTGCCTGGGATTTTAATTGATATTATTATTATTATTATTATTATTATTAGTTGCTTTATTCATTAAAAAAAAGACTGCCTGGGATTTTAATTGATATTATTATTATTATTATTATTATTATTGTTAGTTGCTTTATTCATTAAAAAAAAGACTGCCTGGGATTTTAATTGATATTATTATTATTAATTATTATTATTATTATTAGTTGCTTTATTCATTAAAAAAAAGACTGCCTGGGATTTTAATTGAAATTATTATTATTATTATTATTATTAATTATTATTATTATTAGTTGCTTTATTCGTTAAAAAAAAGACTGCCTGGGTTTTTAATTGATATTATTATTATTATTATTATTATTATTATTATTATTATTATTATTAGTTGCACCGAGAGCAAGGCATGATGGGAGTTTGGGGACTACAATTCCCATCATCCCTGGTCCCGCTAGCAAGGCATGATGGGAGTTTTAGGACTACAATTCCCATCATCACTGGGATTACAATTCCCATCATCCCTGGTCCTGCTAGCAAGAGTTAGGGACTACAATTCCCATCGTCCCTGGTCCCGCTAGCAAGGCATGATGGGAGTTTTAGGACTACAATTCCCATCATTACTGGGACTACAATTCCCATCATCACTGGGACTACAATTCCCATCATCCCTGACCACTGGTCCGGCTAGCATGACGAGAGTTAGGGACTACAATTCCCATCATCCCTGGTCCCGCTAGCAAGGCATGATGGGAGTTTGGGGACTACAAGTCCCATCATCCCTGGGCCTGTTAGCTAGACATGATGGGAATCGTAGTCCCAAGACTGGGCCCTCCAGACTACAATTCCCATCATCCCTGACCACTGGGCCTGCTAGCTAAGGATGATGGGAGTTGTAGTCCCCAAACAGGTGGCAGGCCCAGGTTGGGGACTACAACTCCCATCATCCCTGGTCCCGCTAGCTAGGCATGATGGGAGTTTGGGGACTACAATTCCCATCATCCCTGGTCCCGCTAGCAAGGCATGATGGGAGTTTGGGGACTACAATTCCCATCATCCCTGGGCCTGCTAGCAAGGCATGATGGGATTTGTAGTCCCGAAACAGCAGCAGGGCCCACTTTTGGGACTACAATTCCCATCATTACTGGGACTACAATTCCCATCATCCCTGACCACTGGTCCAGCTAGCATGATGAGAGTATGGGGACTACAATTCCCATCATCACTGGGACTACAATTCCCATCACCCCTGACCACTGGGCCTGCTAGCAAGGCATGATGGGATTTGTAGTCCCGAAACAGCAGCGGGGCCAACTTTTGGGACTACAATTCCCATCACTACTGGGACTACAATTCCCATCATCCCTGACCACTGGTCCAGCTAGGCATGATGGGAGTTTGGGGACTACAATTCCCATCATCCCTGGTCCCGCTAGCAAGGCATGATGGGAGTTTGGGGACTACAAGTCCCATCATCCCTGGGGCTGTTAGCTAGACATGATGGGAATCGTAGTCCCAAGACTGGGCCCTCCAGACTACAATTCCCATCATCCCTGACCACTGGGCCTGCTAGCTAAGGATGATGGGAGTTGTAGTCCCAAAAGAGCTGGAGGGCCCAGTTTGGGGACTACAATTCCCATCATCCCTGGGCCTGCTAGCAAGAGTTAGGGACTACAATTCCCATCGTCCCTGGTCCCGCTAGCAAGGCATGATGGGAGTTTTAGGACTACAATTCCCATCATTACTGGGACTACAATTCCCATCACCACTGGGACTACAATTCCCATCATCCCTGACTACTGGTCCAGCTAGCATGACGAGAGTTAGGGACTACAATTCCCATCATCCCTGGGCCTGCTAGCAAGAGTTAGGGACTACAATTCCCATCGTCCCTGGTCCCGCTAGCAAGGCATGATGGGAGTTTTAGGACTACAATTCCCATCATTACTGGGACTACAATTCCCATCACCACTGGGACTACAATTCCCATCATCCCTGACCACTGGTCCGGCTAGCATGACGAGAGTTAGGGACTACAATTCCCATCATCCCTGGGCCTGCTAGCAAGAGTTAGGGACTACAATTCCCATCGTCCCTGGTCCCGCTAGCAAGGCATGATGGGAGTTTTAGGACTACAATTCCCATCATTACTGGGACTACAATTCTCATCATCACTGGGACTACAATTCCCATCATCCCTGACTACTGGTCCAGCTAGCATGACGAGAGTTAGGGACTACAATTCCCATCATCCCTGGTCCTGCTAGCAAGGCATGATGGGAGTTTTAGGACTACAATTCCCATCATCACTGGGATTACAATTCCCATCATCCCTGGTCCTGCTAGCAAGAGTTAGGGACTACAATTCCCATCGTCCCTGGTCCCGCTAGCAAGGCATGATGGGAGTTTTAGGACTACAATTCCCATCATTACTGGGACTACAATTCCCATCACCACTGGGACTACAATTCCCATCATCCCTGACCACTGGTCCAGCTAGCATGACGAGAGTTAGGGACTACAATTCCCATCATCCCTGGTCCCGCTAGCAAGGCATGATGGGAGTTTGGGGACTACAAGTCCCATCATCCCTGGGCCTGTTAGCTAGACATGATGGGAATCGTAGTCCCAAGACTGGGCCCTCCAGACTACAATTCCCATCACCCCTGACGCCTGGGCCTGCTAGCTAAGGATGATGGGAGTTGCAGTCCCAAAAGAGCTGGAGGGCCCAGTTTGGGGACTACAATTCCCATCATCCCTGACTACTGGTCCTGTTAGCAAGGCATGATGGGAGTTTGGGGACTACAATTCCCATCATCGCTGGGACTACAATTCCCATCATCCCTGATCCCTGGGCCTGCTAGCTAGGCATGATGGGAGTTGTAGTCCCCAAACGGCCTGCAACTACAATTCCCATCATGCCCAGCTAGCAGGACCAGGGATGATGGGAATTGTAGTCCCGCAACTCCCATCATCTAACAGGCTCAGCGATGATGGGAATTGTAGTCCCCAAACTCCCATCATGCCCTGCTAGCAGGCCCAGTGATGATGGGAATTGCAGTCCCACTTTTGGGACTACAATTCCCATCATTGCTGGGACTACAATTCCCATCATCCTTGGTCCCGCTAGCAAGGCCTGTGGGAGTTTTGGGACTACAATTCCCATCATCCCAGTTCAGTGGCCTTGTTCGCTAGGCATGATGGGAGTTGTAGTCCCCAAACAGGTGGCAGGCCCAGTTTGGGGACTACAATTCCCATCATCGCTGGGACTACAATTCCCATCATCCCTGATCCCTGGGCCTGCTAGCTAGGCATGATGGGAGTTGTAGTCCCCAAACGGCCTGCAACTACAATTCCCATCATGCCCAGCTAGCAGGACCAGGGATGATGGGAATTGTAGTCCCCCAACTCCCATCATCTAACAGGCCCAGCGATGATGGGAATTGTAGTCCCCCAACTCCCATCATCTAACAGGCCCAGTGATGATGGGAATTGTAGTCCCAAAACCCTCCAGCTGTTTCGGGACTACAACTCCCATCATGCCTAGCTAGCAGGCCCAGTGGTCAGGGGTGATGGGAATTGTAGTCTGGAGGGTCCAGTCTTGGGACTACAATTCCCATCATGTCTAGCTAACAGGCCCAGGGATGATGGGAATTGTAGTCCCAAACCTCCCATCATGCCTTGCTAGCGGGACCAGGGATGATGGGAATTGTAGTCCCTAACTCTTGCTAGCAGGCCCAGGGATGATGGGAATTGTAGTCCCCCAACTCTCATCATGCTAGCTGGACCAGTGGTCAGGGATGATGGGAATTGTAGTCCCAGCAATGATGGGAATTGTAGTCCCCAAAGTGGGCCCTGCTGCTGTTTCGGGACTACAAATCCCATCATGCCTTGCTAGCAGCCCCAGGGATGATGGGAATTGTAGTCTGGAGGGCCCAGTCTTGGGACTACAATTCCCATCATCTCTGACCACTGGGCCTGCTAGCTAGGCATGATGGGAGTTGTAGTCCCGAAACAGCTGGAGGGTTCAGTTTTGGGACTACAATTCCCATCATCACTAGGCATCCTAGCTAGGCATGACGGGAGTTTGGGGACTACAATTCCCATCATCACTGGGACTACAATTCCCATCATCACTGGGACTACAATTCCTATCATCACTAGGCATCCTAGCTAGGCATGATGGGAGTTTGGGGACTACAATTCCCATCATCACTGGGACTACAATTCCCATCATCACTGGGACTACAATTCCCATCATCACTAGTCATCCTAGCTAGGCATGATGGGAGTTTGGGGACTACAATTCCCATCATCACTGGGACTACAATTCCCATCATCACTGGGACTACAATTCCCATCACCCCTGATCCCTGGGCCTGCTAGCAAGGCATGATGGGATTTGTAGTCCCGAAACAGCAGCGGGGCCCACTTTTGGGACTACAATTCCCATCATCCCTGGGCCTGTTAGGAAAGCACGATGGGAGTTGTAGTCCCCAAACAGCTCGAGGGTCCACTTTGGGGACTACAATTCCCATCATCCCTGACCACTGGGCCTGCTAGCTAGGCATGATGGGAGTTTGGGGACTACAAGTCCCATCATCACTGGGACTACAATTCCCATCACCCCTGATCCCTGGGCCTGCTAGCTAGGCATGATGGGAGTTTGGGGACTACAAGTCCCATCATCACTGGGACTACAATTCCCATCACCCCTGATCCCTGGGCCTGCTAGCTAGGCATGATGGGAGTTTGTGGACTACAAGTCCCATCATCGCTGGGACTACAATTCCCATCACCCCTGATCCCTGGGCCTGCTAGCTAGGCATGATGGGAGTTGTAGTCCCCAAACGGCTTGCAACTACAATTCCCATCATGCCCAGCTAGCAGGACCAGTGATGATGGGAATTGTAGTCCCCGAACTCCCATCATGCCTAGCTAGCAGGCCCAGGGATGATGGGAATTGTAGTCCCAAGGCTGGGCCCTCCAGACTACAATTCCCATCATCCCTGGTCCCGCTAGCTAGGCATGATGGGAGTTTCGGGACTACAATTCCCATCATCCCTGGACCTGCTAGCTAGACATGATGGGAATCGTAGTCCCAAGACTGGGCCCTCCAGACTACAATTCCCATCATCCCTGATCCCTGGGCCTGCTAGCTAAGGATGATGGGAGTTGTAGTCCCAAAAGAGCTGGAGGGCCCAGTTTGGGGACTACAATTCCCATCATCCCAGTTCAGTGGCTTGTTCACTAGGCATGATGGGAGTTGTAGTCCCCAAGCAGGTGGCAGGCCCAGCTGGGGGACTACAATTCCCATCATCCCTGGGCCTGCTAGCAAGGCATGATGGGATTTGTAGTCCTGAAACAGCAGCAGGGCCCACTTTGGGGACTACAATTCCCATCATCCCTGACCACTGGTCCTGCTAGCAAGGCATGATGGGAGTTTGGGGACTACAAGACCCATCATCACTGGGACTACAATTCCCATCATCCCGGGTCAGTGGCACTGTTCGCTAGGCATGATGGGAGTTGTAGTCCCCAAACAGGTGGCAGGCCCAGTTCTGGGACTACAATTCCCATCATCCCTGGGCCTGCTAGCTAGGCATGATGGGAGTTCGGGGACTACAATTCCCATCATCCCTGGTCCTGCTAGCCGGGCATGATGGGAATTGTAGTTGCAAGCCGTTTGGGGACTACAACTCCCATCATGCCTAGCTAGCAGGCCCAGGGATCAGGGGTGATGGGAATTGTAGTCCCAGTGATGATGGGAATTGTAGTCCCCAAACTCCCATCATGCCTTGCTAGCAGGCCCAGTGGTCAGGGATGATGGGAATTGTAGTCTGGAGGGCCCAGTCTTGGGACTACAATTCCCATCATGTCTAGCTAACAGGCCCAGGGATGATGGGACTTGTAGTCCCCAAACTCCCATCATGCCTTGCTAGCGGGACCAGGGATGATGGGAATTGTAGTCCCTAACTCTCGTCATGCTAGCCGGACCAGTGGTCAGGGATGATGGGAATTGTAGTCCCAGTGATGATGGGAATTGTAGTCCTAAAACTCCCATCATGCCTTGCTAGCGGGACTAGGGACGATGGGAATTGTAGTCCCTAACTCTCGTCATGCTAGCTGGACCAGTAGTCAGGGATGATGGGAATTGTAGTCCCAGTGGTGATGGGAATTGTAGTCCCAGTAATGATGGGAATTGTAGTCCTAAAACTCCCATCATGCCTTGCTAGCGGGACCAGGGACGATGGGAATTGTAGTCCCTAACTCTTGCTAGCAGGCCCAGGGATGATGGGAATTGTAGTCCCTAACTCTCGTCATGCTAGCTGGACCAGTAGTCAGGGATGATGGGAATTGTAGTCCCAGTGGTGATGGGAATTGTAGTCCCAGTAATGATGGGAATTGTAGTCCTAAAACTCCCATCATGCCTTGCTAGCGGGACCAGGGACGATGGGAATTGTAGTCCCTAACTCTTGCTAGCAGGCCCAGGGATGATGGGAATTGTAGTCCCCCAACTCTCATCATGCTAGCTGGACCAGTGGTCAGGGATGATGGGAATTGTAGTCCCAGTGGTGATGGGAATTGTAGTCCCAGTAATGATGGGAATTGTAGTCCTAAAACTCCCATCATGCCTTGCTAGCGGGACCAGGGACGATGGGAATTGTAGTCCCTAACTCTTGCTAGCAGGCCCAGGGATGATGGGAATTGTAGTCCCAGTGGTGATGGGAATTGTAGTCCCAGTAATGATGGGAATTGTAGTCCTAAAACTCCCATCATGCCTTGCTAGCGGGACCAGGGACGATGGGAATTGTAATCCCAGTGATGATGGGAATTGTAGTCCTAAAACTCCCATCATGCCTTGCTAGCGGGACCAGGGACGATGGGAATTGTAGTCCCAAAACTGGGCCCTCCAGCTCTTTTGGGACTACAACTCCCATCGTCCTTAGCTAGCAGGCCCAGTGGTCAGGGGTGATGGGAATTGTAGTCTGGAGGGCCCAGTTTTGGGACTACAATTCCCATCATGTCTAGCTAACAGGTCCAGGGATGATGGGACTTGTAGTCCCCAAACTCCCACCATGCCTTGCTAGCGGGACCAGGGATGATGGGAATTGTAGTCCCTAACTCTCGTCATGCTAGCCGGACCAGTGGTCAGGGATGATGGGAATTGTAGTCCCGGTAATGATGGGAATTGTAGTCCCAAAAGTGGACCCTCCAGCTGTTTCGGGACTACAACTCCCATCGTGCTTTCCTAACAGGCCAAGTGATGATGGGAATTGTAGTCCCCAAACTCCCATCATGCCTAGCTAGCGGGCCCAGGGATGATGGGAATTGTAGTCCCGGTAATGATGGGAATTGTAGTCCCCAAAGTGGGCCCTGCTGCTGTTTCGGGACTACAAATCCCATCATGCCTTGCTAGCAGCCCCAGGGATGATAGGAATTGTAGTCTGGAGGGCCCAGTCTTGGGACTACAATTCCCATCATCTCTGACCACTGGGCCTGCTAGCTAGGCATGATGGGAGTTGTAGTCCCGAAACAGCTGGAGGGTTTTGGGACTACAATTCCCATCATCACTGGGCATCCTAGCTAGGCATGATGGGAGTTTGGGGACTACAACTCCCATCATGCCTAGCTAGCAGGCCCAGGAATCAGGGGTGATGGGAATTGTAGTCCCAGTGATGATGGGAATTGTAGTCCCAAAACCCTCCAGCTCTTTGGGGACTACAAATCCCATCATGCCTTACTAATGGGCCCAGTGGTCAGGACAATGGGAATTGTAGTCCCAAAACTGGGCCCTTCTGCTCTTTTGGGACTACAACTCCCATCATCCTTAGCTAGCAGGCCCAGTGATGATGGGAATTGTAGTCCCCAAACAAAACTCCCATCAATAATAATACTAATAATAATATTACTAATAATATGAATAATAATACGAATAATACAAATAATACGAATGGGTTATGGGAAATAATAATAATCATCATCATTTGACTGAGCAAGTGATAATGGGAATTGTAGTCCCCAAAGAAAACTCCCCTCAATAATTAGACGAATAACACTAATAATATTAATGATAATACTACTAATAATAAGACTAATAATACTATTAACGGGTTATGGCAAATAATAATAATAACTAGCATGGAAAAGTTAATAATAATAATAATAATCATTTGACTGGGCAAGTGATAATGGGAATTGTAGTCCCCAAACAAAACTCCCATCAATAATAATACTAATAATAATAATATTACTAATAATACGAATAATAATACGAATAATAATACAAATAATACTAATGGGTTATGGGAAATAATAATAATAATAATAATCATTTGACTGAGCAAGTGATAATGGGAATTGTAGTCCCCAAAGAAAACTCCCATCAATAATTAGACGAATAACACTAATAATATTAATGATAATACTACTAATAAGAAGACTAATAATACTATTAACGGGTTATGGCAAATAATAATAATAACTAGCATGGAAAAGTTAATAATAATAATAATCATTTGACTGGGCAAGTGATAATGGGAATTGTAGTCCCCAAACAAAACTCCCCTCAATAATTAGACTAATAACACTAATAATATTAATAATAATAATACAAATAATAATGCTATTAATACTAATAATATTAATGGGTTATGGGAAATAATAATAATCATCATTTGACTGAGCAAGTGATAATGGGAATTGTAGTCCCCAAAGAAAACTCCCATCAGTAATTAGACCAATAACACTATTATTATTATTATTATTATTATTATTATTATTATTATTATTAATACTATTAATACTAACGGGTTATGGCAAATAATAATAATAATAACAATCAAGGAAAAGTCATAATGGGAATTGTAGTCCCCAAAGAAAACTCCCCTCAATAAATTAGACTAATAACACTAATAATATTATTATTATTAATAATATTATTATTATTAATAATAATACTATTAATACTATTAATACTAACGGGTTCTGGCAAATAATAAGAATAACCCAGAAACCCAAACCTTTTCCCTCTCCTTAATTCCCCCTGCTATCTGTTAATTATCTGTTAATCATCTGTTAATGATCTGTTAATTAATGACCCCGACCGATAACGAGAGTTACTAATTAACCGAGGGCCGAGCCAGGGCGAAAGTCCTTTCTTCTCGGACTCCAGAATTTCCCCTTTTTCCACCCAAATCGGACGTCTCTTTTTCTCTCTTTCTGGGGGGGAAATGGAGAAATTGGTGATTTTCGCCTTTTTGGGGCTGGTTCTGGGTTCGAGTTTCGCCCAAGGAGAAGGAGAGGAGGCTGTGGAAGTGGAGAAGGTGAGGGATGTGGGGCTGGGGAACTGCCCGAGACTTGATGGGCAGGAAGGGCTAATAATAGCAATAATGGTGATTAATAATACTAATAATAATACTAATAATAATAATATTAATGTGAATAATAATGCCTTGCTAGAAGAATCTTGATCTGCGGAACTGCCCGAGACTTGATGGGCAGGAGGTGGAAGGAAGGGGGAAGAAAGGAAGGGCTGGCTAATATTATTATTATTATTATTATTATTATTATTATTATTAATAGTAATAGTATTAATAATAGTAATAGTATTAATAATAGTAATAGTAATAGTAATAGTATCAGTCTCTAGCCTTGGAATGGGCAGGAGGTGGAGGGAAGGGGCGGAAGGAAGGGCTAATAATAGCAATAATAATGATTAATAATACTATTAATAGTATTAATAATAAGAATATATCAGAAGAATCTTGACCTGCGGAACTGCCCGAGACTTGGAGGGCAGGGGGTGGAGGGAAGGGGCGGAAGGAAGGGCCAATAATAGTAATAATAATAATGAATAATAATACTATTATTAATACTATTAATAATAATATTAATGTGAATAGTAATGCCTTGCTAGAAGAATCTTGATCTGTGGAACTGCCTGAGACTTGATGGGCAGGAGGTGGAGGGAAGGGGCGGAAGGAAGGGCTAATAATAGTAATAATAATGATTAATAATACTATTAATAGTATTAATAATAAGAATATATCAGAAGAATCTTGATCTGCGGAACTGCCCGTCACTTGGAGGGCAGGGGGTGGGGGAACTGCCTGAGACTTGAAGGGGTGGATGGGAGGGGGGCAGCAGGTCTGGATAATCATAATATTCATGATATTAAGAATTAATAATAATAATAATAGTATTAATAATGATAATAATGATAGATCAGAAGAATCTTGATCTGCGGAACTGCCTGAGACTTGAAGGGGTGGATGGGAGGGGGCAGAAGGGCTGGATAATCGTAATATTCATGATATTAAGAATTAATAATAATAATAATAATAATAATAATAATAATAGTATTAATAATGATAATAATGATAGATCAGAAGAATCTTGATCTGCGGAACTGCCCGTCACTTGGAGGGCAGGGGGTGGAGGGGAGAGGGAAGAAAGGAAGGGCTGGCTAATAATAATAATAATGATTAATACTAATAATAATAATACTAATAATACTAATAATAATAATAACAATATAAGCTTGATTTGTATCAGCCTCTAGCCCTAGCAGAGGGTGAGGGTTGTGGGGCTGTGGAACTGCCCGGCACTTGGAAGGGAGCGGGGCGAAAGGAAGAGCTGGCTAATAATAATAATAATAGTAATAATAATAATAATAATAATAATAATAATATTAATAGATCAGAAGAATCTTGGAAGGGGGCAAATCCAAGGACTGGCTAATAATACTAAGAGTAAGAGTAAGAATAAGAATAAGAATAGTATAATAATAATAATAATAATAATAATAATAAAAAATAATTAATAATAATAATAATAATAATAATAATAATAATAATAATAATAATAATAGATCAGAAGAACGGTTGTGGGGAACTGCCTGAGACTTGAAGGGGTGGATGGGAGGGGGGCAGAAGGGCTGGATAATAATAATATTCATGGTATTAAGAAATAATAATAATAATAATAATGATGATGATGATGATGATGATGATAATATTAATAGATCAGAAGAATCTTGGAAGGGGGCAAATCCAAGGACTGGCTAATAATACTAAGAGTAAGAATAAGAATAAGAATAAGAATAGTATAATAATAATAATAATAATAATAATAATAATAATAATAATAATAGATCAGAAGAAGGGATGTGGGGCTGGGGAACTGCCTGAGACTTGAAGGGCAGCGGGGCGAAAGGAAGGGCTGGCTAATCATAAAAATATTAATATTAATATTAATATTAATATTAATAGATCAGAAGAATCTTGGAAGGGGGCAAATCCAAGGACTGGCTAATAATACTAAGAATAAGAATAAGAATAGAATAATAATAATATTAATAATAATAATAATAATATAATAATAATAATAATAATAATAATAATAATAATAATTTTATTATTTTTATTTACTTTATTACTTTATTACTTTATTTTTATTTTATTTTATTTTATTTTATTTATTTATTATTATTATTATTATTATTAATATTATTCTTTTATTTTTATTTACTTTATTTACTTTATTACTTTATTTTTATTTATTTTATTTATTTTATTTTTATTTTATTTTGTTCTGGTGGCTCTCTCAGGATTTCTCCATCCGGAATAATCTTATTTCCCCCCTCATTTCCAGCTCTACGGCAAATGGTACGAGGTGGCCCTGGGTTCGACCTGCCGCTGGGTCCAGGCCAATCGCGGCCGCTTCACCGCCGGGACTCTGCTTCTCGGTCCGGGGAAGGCGCCGGGGGAACTCACCGCCACCAGCACCCGGCTCAGGTGGGAGATTG
>NC_070621.1:302500-346756 GCF_027172205.1 Podarcis raffonei
ACCAAGAGAGGCCACTTACCTCTCTATGGTCCCCTAATAACCACTTGGAGGACCTAGAGGCCCCTTCCCTCTCTATGATCCCTTAATAACCACTTGGAGGAACTAGAGAGGCTCCTTCCCTCTCTATGGTCCCCTATAAACTACCTGGAGGACCTAGAGAGGCCCCTTCCCTCTCTATGGCCCCCTAAAAACTACCTGGAAGACCTAGAGAGGCCCCCTTCCCTCTCTATGATCCTCTAATAACCACTTGGAGGATCTAGAGAGGCCCCTTCCTTCTCTATGGTCCGCTAGTAACCACATGGAGAAGCCCCTTCCCTCTCTATGGTCCCTTGCAAGGGGGTCAGGCTGGATGACCTAGAGAGGCCCCCTTCCCTCTCTATGGTCCCTTAATAACCACTTGGAGGAACTAGAGAGGCCCCTTCCCTCTCTATGGCCCCCTAAAAAATTACCTGGAGGACCTAGAGAGGCCCCTTCCCTCTCTATGGTCCCCTAAGAACCGCCTGGAGGGCCCCTTCCCTCTCTATGATCCGTTCCCTCTCTATGGTCCCTTCCCTCTCTATGACCCGTGTCTCTCCTCGCAGGACGGACCCCGGTGGTGAGGGAGGACCTGGTGGAGGACTTCCGGCGGCGGGCCCTTGCACTGGGGATCCCAGAGGAGGCCATCTTTGTCCTGAGCAACCAAGGTGAGTGGTGGGGCGGGTTCGAATTTCACGGATTCGCACGTTTCTGACACCCGTGTTGCACATTGTCACACTTCTGGCACTACTGTTGCACATTTGCACGTTTTAGACACCAATGTCGCATGTTCCCGCGTTTTGGACACCAATGTTGCACACTTCTGACACCGGTGTTGCACACTTCTGACACCGGTGTCGCGCACTTCTGTTGCACGTTCCCAAGTTTCTGACACCAATGTTGCACATTCAAAGATTTCTGACACCAGTCTTGCATATTCGCACGTTATTGACACCAACGGCGCACTTTCTCACACTTCTGACACCGATGTTGCACATCCACATGTTTCTGAAACCAGTGTTGCACATTCCCACGTTTCAGACACCAATGTTTCACATCCGCACATTTTAGACACCAATGTCGCATGTTCCCACCTTTTGGACACCAATGTTGCACACTTCTGACACCCATGTTGCACATTCTCACTCTTAGGACACCAATGCTGCACACTTCTGACTTCAATGTCGCACACTTCTGACACCGGTGTTGCACACTTCTGACACTGATGTTGCACACTTCTGACACCGGTGTCGCACATTCAAAGATTTCTGACACCAGTCTTGCACATTCGCACGTTATTGACACCAATGTCGCACTTTCTCACACTTCTGACACCAATGTCGCACATTCGCACATTTCTGACACCAATGTCGCACTTTCTCACACTTCTGACACCAATGTTGCACATTTTCACATTTCTTGCACCAGTGTTGCACGTTCCCACACTTCTGACACCAATGTTGCACATTTTCACATTTCTTGCACCAGTGTTGCACATTTTCACATTTCCCGCACCAGTGTTGCACATTTTCACATTTCTTGCACCAGTGTTGCACATTTTCACATTTCTGGCACCAGTGTTGCGCATTTTCACATTTCTGGCACCAGTGCTGCACATTTTCACATTTCTTGCACCAGTCTTGCGCGTTCCCACACTTCTGACACCAATGTTGCACATTCTCACATTTCTTGCACCAGTGTTGCACATTTTCACATTTCTTGCACCAGTGCTGCACACTTTCACATTTCTTGCACCAGTGTCGCACATTCTCACATTTCTTGCACCAGTGTCACACACTTTCACATTTCTTGCACCAGTGTTGCACATTTTCGCATTTCTTGCACCAGTGTTGCACATTTATTGCACCAGTGTTGCGCGTTCCCACACTTCTGACACCAATGTTGCACATTTTCACATTTCTTGCACCAGTGTTGCACGTTCCCACACTTCTGACACCAATGTTGCACATTTTCACATTTCTTGCACCAGTGTCGCACATTTTCACATTTCTTGCACCAGTGTTGCACGTTCCCACACTTCTGACACCAGTGTTGCACATTTTCACATTTCTTGCACCAGTGTTGCACATTTTCACATTTCTTGCACCAGTGCTGCACATTTTCACATTTCTTGCACCAGTGCTGCACATTTTCACATTTCTTGCACCAGTCTTGCGCGTTCCCACACTTCTGACACCAATGTTGCACATTCTCACATTTCTTGCACCAGTGTTGCACATTTTCACATTTCTTGCACCAGTGTCGCACACTTTCACATTTCTTGCACCAGTGTTGCACATTTTCGCATTTCTTGCACCAGTGCTGCACATTTTCACATTTCTTGCACCAGTCTTGCGCGTTCCCACACTTCTGACACCAATGTTGCACATTCTCACATTTCTTGCACCAGTGTTGCACATTTTCACATTTCTTGCACCAGTGTTGCACACTTTCACATTTCTTGCACCAATGTCGCACATTCTCACATTTCTTGCACCAGTGTCACACACTTTCACATTTCTTGCACCAGTGTTGCACATTTTCGCATTTCTTGCACCAGTGCTGCACATTTTCACATTTCTTGCACCAGTCTTGCGCGTTCCCACACTTCTGACACCAATGTTGCACATTCTCACATTTCTTGCACCAGTGTTGCACATTTTCACATTTCTTGCACCAGTGTTGCACACTTTCACATTTCTTGCACCAATGTCACACATTCTCACATTTCTTGCACCCGTGTCACACATTTTCACATTTCTTGCACCAATGTCGCACGTTCCCACGTTTCTGACACCACCCCGAAACCCAGGTTCACATCCCTTCTCTCTTTCCTCAGGGGAGTGCGTCCCGCCCAAGGCCCAAGATGCGCCCCAGGTAAGTGACCCCCCCAAGGGGACCCCCGTTGCACCATGGGACCCTGGGGTGCCATGGCCACCCCCTAATAATAATCATCCGTTCCCCCACTTCTGACACCCGTGTTGCACGTTCCCACGTTTCGATCTCGCACCCGCCCTGTTTTCCAGGAGAGGGTGCGCAGGACCCCCTTGTTCGAGGAAGAAGGCTCGGCCGACGGATTCGCACCCGCGTTCCCGGACGTCAAGGAAGGTGGGTGCTGCGTCTCATGAGGCAGGGAGTTCCCCAGATTTCGCACGTTCCTTAGTCAGATTTCGCACGCTGCTTCTCATGAGGCAGGGAGTTCCCCAGATTTAGATTTCCTTTCCCTTTCCCCGCTAGCTACTTCTCATGTGGCAGGGAGTTCCCCAGACTGTGCCTGCTACTTTTCATGAGGCAGGGAGTTCCAGAGATTTTGCACACTACTTAGTCAGATCTCGCACGCTACTTCTCATGAGGCGGGGAGTTCCCCAGATTTCACATTCTATTTAGGCAGGGAGTTCCCCAGATTCTGCCTGCTACCTTTCACAATGCGGGGAGTTCCCCAGATTTCACATGCTACTTATGCGCTTAGTTTCCCATGAGGCAGGGAGTTCCCCAGACTCTTCCTGCTACTTCTCATGAGGCAGGGAGTTCCCCAGATTTCGCACGCCGCTTAGTCAGATTTCGCATGCTACTTCTCATGAGGCGGGGAGTTCCCCAGATTCCGCCTGCTACTTAGGCAGAGAGTTCTACAGATTCTGCATTCATGAGGCGGGGAGTTCCCCAGATTTAGATTTCCTTTTCCTTTCCCTGCCTGCTACCTTTCATGAGGCAGGGAGTTCCCCAGATTTCACATGCTACTTATGCGCTTAGTTTCCCATGAGGCAGGGAGTTCCCCAGACTCTGCCTGCTACCTTTCATGAGGCAGGGAGTTCCCCAGATTGCACATTGTACTTAGGCAGGGAGTTCCCCAGACTCTGCCTGCTGCTTCTCATGAGGCGGGGAGTTCCTCAGATTCACATTTCCCTTCTCCTTTCCCCGCAAGCGGACTGCCAGCTCCTCAAGGACAAGATTCTGCCTGCTACCTTTCATGAGGCAGGGAGTTCCCCAGATTTCACATTCTACCTATGCGTTGAGTTTCCCATGAGGCAGGGAGTTCCCCAGACTCTGCCTGCTACTTCTCATGAGGCAGGGAGTTCCCCAGATTTCGCACGCTACTTAGTCAGATTCTGCCTGTTACTTCTCATGAGGCAGGGAGTTCCCTAGATTGCACATTGTACTTAGGCAGGGAGTTCCCCAGACTCTGCCTGCTACTTTTCATGAGGCAGGGAGTTCCACAGATTTCGCACGTTCCTTAGTCAGATTTCACATGCTACTTCTCATGAGGCAGGGAGTTCCTCAGATTCACATTTCCCTTCTCCTTTCCCCGCAAGCGGACTGCCAGCTCCTCAAGGACAAGACTCTGCCTGCTACCTTTCATGAGGCAGGGAGTTCCCCAGACTCTGCCTGCTACTTTTCACGATGCAGGGAGTTCCTTAGAGTCTTCCTGCTCCTTCTCATGAGGCAGGGAGTTCCCCAGACTCTGCCTGCTACTTTTCACGATGCAGGGAGTTCCTTAGAGTCTTCCTGCTCCTTCTCATGAGGCAGGGAGTTCCCCAGACTCTGCCTGCTACTTTTCACGATGCAGGGAGTTCCTTAGAGTCTTCCTGCTCCTTCTCATGAGGCAGGGAGTTCCCCAGCCTCTGCCTGCTCCATTTCACCATGCAGGGAGTTCCCCAGACTCTGCCTGCTACTTTTCATGAGGCGGGGAGTTCCCCAGATTTAGATTTCCTTTTCCCACATGCTACCTTTCATGAGGCAGGGAGTTCCCTAGATTGCACATTGTACTTAGGCAGGGAGTTCCTCAGATTCTTCCTGCTACTTTTCATGAGGCAGGGAGTTCCCCAGATTTCACATGCAATTAGTCTAGGATTTCCCTGATTTAGATTTCCTTGCAAGTTACTTCTCATGAGGCAGGGAGTTCCCCAGATTCTCCATGCACAGATTTTAGATGCTACTTCTCATGAGGCAGGGAGTTCCCCTCAGATTTTTCACGTTACTTAGGCAGGGAGTTCTACAGATTCTGCATTCATGAGGCAGGGAGTTCCCCAGATTCCGCATTGTACTTCGGCAGGGAGTTCCTCACATTCTGCCTGCTACATTTCACAATGCGGGGAGTTCCTCAGACTCCGCCTGCTACTTCTCATGAGGCAGGGAGTTCCCCAGATTCTGCATGCACAGATTTTAGATGCTACTTCTCATGAGGCAGGGAGTTAGAGTTGGGGTTAGGGTTAGGTACCTTTCATGAGGCAGGGAGTTCCTCAGATTTTTCACGTTACTTAGGCAGGGAGTTCTACAGATTCTGCATTCATGAGGCAGGGAGTTCCCCAGCCTCTTCCTGCTACTTCTCATGAGGCAGGAAGTTCCCCAGGTTCAGACTTCCTTCCCCTTCCCCTGCCTGCTTCCTTTCATGAGGCGGGGAGTTCCCCAGATTTCACATGCTACTTATGCGCTTAGTTTCCCATGAGGCAGGCAGTTCCCCAGCCTCTCCCTGCTCCCTTCCCCGCGGCAGGAAGTCCCCCCGCTTCCCACTTCCTCTTCCTCTCCAGCCGACTGCCAGCTGCCCCGGGACGCCGGCCCCTGCCTGGGCGCCGAGTTGCGCTTCTTCTACAACGCCAGCGCCCGCTCCTGCCAGAGCTTCCTGTACGGCGGTTGCCTGGGCAACGCCAACCGCTTCCTGTCCGAACGGGCGTGTCTGCAGACCTGCCGGACCGAAGGTGGGTGCCGCTTCCTGTGGTGGGGGGACGCTCTAGGAAGGGCTCAACCAACTTCCTCTGCCTCCGGCTCCCACTTCCTCTCTAAGAACGTATACCCAACTTCCTCTTCCTCCGGCTCCCACTTCCTCTTCCTCTGGGGCCTCTCTCCTTCTCCCCAACTTCCTCCCCAACTTCCCCTTCCTCCGGCTCCCACTTCCTCTGGCTCCCAATTCCACTTCCCCCGGAGTCTCCCCAACTTCCTCTTCCTCCGACTCCCACTTCCTCTTTAGCCTCTCTACTTCTCCCCAACTTCCTCTCCCCAACTTCCTCTCCCCCCACTTCCTCTTCCTCCCACCTCCTCTCCCCCCCCACAGCCTCTCTAGGTACCTCTCACCAACTTCCTCTTCCTCCCACTTCCTCTTCCCCCCAACTTCCTCTTCTACCCCTCCCACTTCCTCCCAGAGCCTCTCTATTTCTCCCCAACTTCCTCTTCCTCCGGAGCCTCTGTAGGAACAACTCCCCAACTTCCTCTTCCTTGTCTCCCACTTCCTCTGGCTTCCACTTCCTCTTCCTCCAGCTCCCACTTCCTCTTCCTCCGGCTCCCACTTCCTCTTCCTCCCACTTCAACTTCCTCCCACTTCCTCTTCCTCCCTCCCCCCAACTTCCTCTTCCCCCCACTTCCCCTTCCTCTTCAGCCTCTCTAGGAACGTTTCCCCCACTTCCCCCTGAGCCTCTCTAGTAACCTCTCCCCCACTTCCTCTTCCCCCCAACTTCCTCTTCTACGCCCTCCCACTTCCTCCCAGAGCCTCTCTATTTCTCCCCAACTTTCTCCCCAATTTCCTCTCCCCAACTTCCTGTTCCTTGTCTCCCACTTCCTCTGGCTTCCACTTCCTCTTCATCCGGCTCCCACTTCCTCTTCCTCCAGCTCCCACTTCCTCCGGCTCCCACTTCCTCTTCCTCCCACTTCAACTTCCTCCCACTTCCTCTTCCTCCCTCTCCCCAACTTCCTCTCCCCCCACTTCCCCTTCCTCTTCACCCTCTCTAGCAACGTTTCCCCCGCTTCCTCCTGAGCCTCTCTAGCAACCTCTCCCCCACTTCCTCTTCCCCCCAACTTCCTCTTCTACCCCTCCCACTTCCTCCGAGAGCCTCTCTACTTCTCCCCAACTTTCTCCCCAACTCTGTAGGAACAACTCCCCAACTTCCTCTTCCTTGTCTCCCACTTCCTCTGGCTCCCACTTTCTCTTCCTCCAGCTTCGACTTCGTCTTCCTCCGGCTCCCACTTCCTCTTCCTCCGGCTCCCACTTCCTCTTCCTCCAGCTCCCACTTCCTCCTCCTCCGGCTCCCACTTCCTCTTCCTCTGGCTCCCACTTCCTCTTCCTTGTCTCCCACTTCCTCTGGCTTCCACTTCCTCTTCTAGCCCTCCCACTTCCTCCCAGAGCCTCTCTACTTCTCCCCAACTTTCTCCCCAACTTCCTCTTCCTCTGGCTCCCACTTCCTCTTCCTCCGGCTCCCACTTCCTCTGGCTCCCACTTCCTCTTCCTCCCACTTCAACTTCCTCCCACTTCCTCTTCCTCCCTCTCCCCCCCGGATCCTCTCTAGGAACCTCTCCCCCACTTCCTCTCCCCCCCACTTCCCCTTCCTCTTCAGCCTCTCTAGGAACCTCTCCCCACCTTCCTCTCCCCCCCACTTCCCCTTCCTCTTCAGCCCCTCTAGCAACCTCTCCCCCACTTCCTCTTCTCCCCAACTTCCTCTTCCTTGTCTCCCACTTCCTCTTCCTCCCACTTCAACTTCCTCCCACTTCCTCTTCCTCCCTCTCCCCCCCGGATCCTCTCTAGGAACCTCTCCCCCACTTCCTCTCCCCCCACTTCCTCTTCTACCCCTCCCACTTCCTCCCAGAGCCTCTCTACTTCTCCCCAACTTCCTCTTCCTCTGGCTCCCACTTCCTCTTCCTCCCACTTCAACTCCCTCCCACTTCCTCTTCCTCCTTCTCCCCCCCGGATCCTCTCTAGGAACCTCTCCCCAACTTTCTCTTCCTCCCACTTCCTCTTCCCCCGGAGCCTCTGTAGGAACAACTCCCCAACTTCCTCTTCCTTGTCTCCCACTTCCTCCAGCTCCCACTTCCTCTTCCTCCGGCTCCCACTTCCTCTGGCTCCCAATTCCTCCAGCTCCCACTTCCTTCCTCCGGCTCCCACTTCCTCTTCCTCCAGCTCCCACTTCCTCTTCCTCTGACTCCCACTTCCTCTTCCTCCGGAGCCTCTGTAGGAACAACTCCCCAACTTCCTCTTACTTGTCTCCCACTTCCTCCAGCTCCCACTTCCTCTTCCTCCGGCTCCCACTTCCTCTGGCTCCCACTTCCTCCAGCTCCCACTTCCTCTTCCTCCGTCTCCCACTTCCTCTTCCTCCAGCTCCCACTTCCTCTTCATCCGGCTCCCACTTCCTCTTCCTCCCACTTCAACTTCCTCCCACTTCCTCTTCCTCCCTCCCCCAAATTCCTCTCCCCCCCACTTCCCCTTCCCCTTCACCCTCTCTAGCAACGTTTCCCCCGCTTCCTCCTGAGCCTCTCTAGCAACCTCTCCCCCACTTCCTCTTCCCCCAACTTCCTCTTCTACCCCTCCCACTTCCTCCGAGAGCCTCTCTACTTCTCCCCAACTTTCTCCCCAACTCTGTAGGAACAACTCCCCAACTTCCTCTTCCTTGTCTCCCACTTCCTCTGGCTCCCACTTTCTCTTCCTCCAGCTTTGACTTCGTCTTCCTCCGGCTCCCACTTCCTCTTCCTCCGGCTCCCACTTCCTCTTCCTCCAGCTCCCACTTCCTCCTCCTCCGGCTCCCACTTCCTCTTCCTCTGGCTGCCACTTCCTCTTCCCCCAGAGTCTCTCCAACTTCCTCTTCCTCCAGCTCCCATTTCCTCTTCCTCCGTCTCCCACTTCCTCTTCCTTCGTCTCCCACTTCCTCCGGCTCCCACTTCCTCTTCCTCCGGCTCCCCCTTCCTCTTCCTCCCACTTCAACTCCCTCCCACTTCCTCTCCCTCCCTCTCCCCCCCCCGGATCCTCTCTAGGAACCTCTCCCCAACTTCCTCTTCCTCTGGCTCCCACTTCCTCCTGAGCCTCTCTAGGAACGTCCCCCCAACTTCCGCCTCCTCCGGCTCCCACTTCCTCTTCCTCCCTCTTCCTCCCACTTCAACTCCCTCCCACTTCCTCTTCCTCCCTCTTCCTCCCACTTCCTCTCCCCCCCACTTCCCCTTCCTCTTCAGCATCTCTAGCAACCTCTCCCCAACTCCCTCCCACTTCCTCTTCCTCCCTCTCCCCAACTTCCTCTTCCCCCCACTTCCCCTTCCTCTTCACCCTCTCTAGCAACCTCTCCCCAACTTCCTCTTCCTTGTCTCCCACTTCCTCCGGCTCCCACTTCCTCCAGCTCCCACTTCCTCTTCCTCCGGCTCCCACTTCCTCTGGCTCCCACTTCCTCTTCCTCCCACTTCAACTCCCTCCCACTTCCCCTTCCTCTTCAGCCTCTCTAGGAACCTCTCCCCAACTTCCTCTTCCTCCCACTTCCCCTTCCCCTTCCGCCTCTCTAGCAACCTCTCCCCCAACTCTCCTCTCCTCTCCCCCAGCCGCCTGCCGCCTGCCAATCACCCCCGGAGGCCCCTGTCCGTCAAGCTTCTGGGCCTTTGACGCCTCGCGTGGCGCCTGCGTCACTTTCCGGGGCTGCGGGGAAAACGCCAACAAGTTCTACCTGGAGAAGGAGTGCAAGGAGTACTGCGGGGTCCTGAACGAAGGTAGGGTTAATTAGGATTATTAATTATTATTAATTATTAATAATAATAATAGTAATAATAGTAATAAGAATAATAAGAATAATAATAATATTAAGATTATTGGGGAGAAGGTTCTAGTCCTCCTCGCCAACGCCAACAAGTTCTACCTGGAGGAGGAGTGCAAGGGGTCCTGCCGGAAGGTAGGATTAATTAGGATTATTAATTATTATTAATTAATAATAATAATAATAGTAATAATAGTAATAAGAATAATAAGAATAATAATAATATTAAGATTATTGGGGAGAAGGTTCTAGTCCTCCTCGCCAACGCCAACAAGTTCTACCTGGAGGAGGAGTGCAAGGGGTCCTGCCGGAAGGTAGGGTTAATTAGGATTATTAATTATTATTAATTAATAATAATAATAATAGTAATAATAGTAATAAGAATAATAAGAATAATAATAATATTAAGATTATTGGGGAGAAGGTTCTAGTCCTCCTCGCCAACGCCAACAAGTTCTACCTGGAGGAGGAGTGCAAGGGGTCCTGCCGGAAGGTAGGATTAATTAGGATTATTAATTATTATTAATTAATAATAATAATAATAGTAATAATAGTAATAAGAATAATAAGAATAATAATAATATTAAGATTATTGGGGAGAAGGTTCTAGTCCTCCTCGCCAACGCCAACAAGTTCTACCTGGAGGAGGAGTGCAAGGGGTCCTGCCGGAAGGTAGGGTTAATTAGGATTATTAATTATTATTAATTAATAATAATAATAATAGTAATAATAGTAATAAGAATAATAAGAATAATAATAATATTAAGATTATTGGGGAGAAGGTTCTAGTCCTCCTCGCCAACGCCAACAAGTTCTACCTGGAGGAGGAGTGCAAGGGGTCCTGCCGGAAGGTAGGATTAATTAGGATTATTAATTATTATTAATTAATAATAATAATAATAGTAATAATAGTAATAAGAATAATAAGAATAATAATAATATTAAGATTATTGGGGAGAAGGTTCTAGTCCTCCTCGCCAACGCCAACAAGTTCTACCTGGAGGAGGAGTGCAAGGGGTCCTGCCGGAAGGTAGGATTAATTAGGATTATTAATTATTATTATTCTTTATTTATTATTATTATTTATTATTTATTACTATTATTATTATTACTATTATTATTATTATTATTACTACGGGAAAAGGTTCTAGTCCTCATCGCTGAAAGATTACGAAAAGGAAGTTTATTATTATTATTATTATTATTATTATTATTATTATTATTATTACTTATTATTACTATTATTTATTATTATTATTATTATTATTACGGGAAAAGGTTCTAGTCCTCATCGCTCAAAGATTACAAGAAGGAAGTTTATTATTATTATTATTATTATTATTATTATTTATTACTATTATTATTAGGGGAAAAGGTTCTAGTCCTTATTAATAATAATAATATTAAGATTATTGGGGAGAAGGTTCTAGTCCTCCTCACCAACGCCAACAAGTTCTACCTGGAGAAGGAGTGCAAGGAGTACTGCGGGGTCCTGGCCGAAGGTAGGATTAATGAGGATTATTATTAGGATTTATTATTATTATTATTATTATTATTATTATTATTATTATTATTTATTATTATTATTATTATTATTATTAAATTATTGGGGAGAAGGTTTTAGTCCTCGCAAACGCCAAGTTCTACCTGGAGAAGGAGTGCAAGGGGTCCTGTCTGAAGGTAGGATTAATTAGGATAATTAATTATTATTATTATTTTATTATTATTATTATTATTATTATTATTATTATTATTATTGGGGAGAAGGTTTTAGTCCTCCTCGCCAAGGCCAACAAGAAGGAGTGCAAGGAGTACTGCGGGGTCCTGCCGGAAGGTAGGATTAATGAGGATTATTAATTAATAATAATAATAACAACAACAACAACAACAACAACAACAACAATAATAATAATAATAATAATAATATTAAGATTATTGGGGAGGTTCTAGTCCTCCTCGCCAATGCCAGCAAGTTCTACCTGGAGAAGGAGTGCAAGGAGTACTGCGGGGTGCTGCCCGAAGGTAGGATTAATGAGGATTATTAATTATTATTATTATTAATTATTATTAATATTATTCTTTATTTATTTATTTATTATTACTATTATTATTAGTATTATTATTATTATTATTACGGGAAAAGGTTCTAGTCCTCATCGCTGAAAGATTATTTATTTATTCTTTATTTATTCTTTATTTATTACTATTATTATTACTATTGTTACTATTATTTATTTATTATTACTATTACTATTACTATTATTATTACTACTACTATTATTATTATTATTATTATTATTACGGGAAAAGGTTCTAGTCCTCATCGCTGAAAGATTACGAAAAGGAAGTTTATTATTATTATTATTATTATTATTATTATTATTATTATTATTAATTACTACTATTATTACTATTATTATTTATTTATTTATTATTATTATTATATTAAATTGTATTGCATTAAATAAAGGTGAAGGAAAAAAGGTTCTACTCATCGCTGAAAGATTACCAAAATCAAGCTGCTGCTGCTATTATTATTATTATTATTATTATTATTATTATTATTATTATTAAAATATTATGGGTAATACGGTATAAATATTATTATTATTATTATTATTATTATTATTATTATTATTATTATTGTTATTGTTATTAAAATACCATTATTGCTATCAGGGTATAAATATTATTATTATTAATTTTTTATTATTATTATTATTATTATTATTATTATTATTATTATTATTTATTTATTATTATTATTATATTAAATTGTATTGCATTAAATAAAGGTCAAGGAAAAAAGGTTCTACTCATCGCTGAAAGATTACCAAAATCAAGCTGCTATTATTATTATTATTATTATTATTATTATTATTATTATTATTATTATTATTATACCATTATTGCTATCAGGGTATAAATATTATTATTATTAATTTATTATTATTATTATTATTATTATTATTATTATTATTATTATTATTATTATTAAAATATTATGGGTAATAGGATATTATTATTATTATTATTATTATTATTATTATTATTATTATTATTATTAAAATACCATTATTGCTATCAGGGTATAAATATTATTATTATTAAATTATTATTATTATTATTATTATTATTATTATTATTATTACTATTACTATTAATATCATCATCATCATCATCGTCATTATTACATTTCGACTGCGTCAAGGACAACACGGCTATTGAATCTATTACTACTACTATTATTATTATCAATATTATTATTATTATTATTATTATTATTATTAAAATATTATGGGTAATAGAGTATAAATATTATTATTATTATTATTATTATTATTATTATTATTATAATCATCGTCATTATTATATTGCGACTGCGTCAAGGACAACACGGCTATTGAATCTATTACTACTACTACTATTATTATTATTGTCAATATGAATATTATTATTAATATTATTAATACTATTAATAATATTATTATTAATATTATTAATATTAATATTACCATGATTAATCAATGTCTCCTCGTTTCTCCTCATTAGGCGACGACGACTTCCTGCGTCTGACGGCGCCCTGAGGTCACCTGGCGCCTCTCGAACCCGCAACCCCGACTTGTCAATCAATGCGGATCAATAAATCAATAAAGGCGGCGTTTTGGCCCCAATTATCTAAACGAAGCGTTCCATTTCTTCAAAGGAGGGGGTCTTAATTATCTAAACGGAGCGTTTTCTAAGAGGAGGCGAGGAATCTGATTAATAATTAATAATTAATAATTAATAATAATAATTAATAATTAATTCTATTAGGAGCCTAGGAATCTTATTAATAGCCAATTAATCCTGCTAATAGGAGCGTATGACTCCAATTATTAGGAGCCTAGGAATCTGATTAATAGCCAATTAATAATTCTAATAGGAGCGTATGACTCCAATTATTAGGAGCCTAGGAATCTGATTAATAGCCAATTAATAACTCTAATAGGAGGCTAGGAATCTGATTAATAGCCAATTAATAACTCTAATAGGAGCCTAGGAATCTGATTAATAGCCAATTAATAATCTAATAGGAGCCTAGGAATCTGATTAATAGCCAATTAATCCTTCTAATAGGAGCGTATGAGTCCAATTATTAGGAGCCTATGAATCTGATTAATAGCCAATATATAATTCTAATAGGAGCGTATGACTCCAATTATTAGGAGCCTAGGAATCTGATTAATAGCCAATTAATCCTTCTAATAGGAGCGTATGACTCCAATTATTAGGAGCCTAGGAATCTGATTAATAGCCAATTAATCCTGCTAATAGGAGCGTATGACTCCAATTATTAGGAGCCTAGGAATCTGATTAATAGCCAATTAATCCTTCTAATAGGAGCGTATGACTCCAATTATTAGGAGCCTAGGAATCTGATTAATAGCCAATTAATAATTCTAATAGGAGCCTAGGAATCAGATTAATAGCCAATTAATAATTCTAATAGGAGCCTAGGAATCTGATTAATAGCCAATTAATAATTCTAATAGGAGCCTAGGAATCTGATTAATAGAAGCTGATGAATCCTATTAATAAAAGACAATTAATCCTTCTAATATCAGCCTATGAATCCTATTAATAGAAGCCTATTAATCCTTATAATATCAGCCTATGAATCCGATTATTAGAAGCCTATTAATCCTTCTAATATCAGCCTATGAATCCTATTATTAGAAGCCTATTAATCCTTCTAATATCAGCCTATGAATCCGATTATTAGAAGCCTATTAATCCTTCTAATATCAGCCTATTAATCCTTCTAATATCAGCCTATGAATCCTATTAATAGAAGCCTAAATATCCTAAATAGGAGCCTATGAATCCTATTAATAGAAGCTGATGAATCCTATTAATAAAAGACAATTAATCCTTCTAATATCAGCCTATGAATCCTATTATTAGAAGCCTATTAATCCTTCTAATATCAGCCTATGAATCCGATTATTAGAAGCCTATTAATCCTTCTAATATCAGCCTATGAATCCTATTAATAGAAGCTGATGGATCCTATTAATAAAAGACAATTAATCCTTCTAATATCAGCCTATGAATCCTATTATTAGAAGCCTATTAATCCTTCTAATATCAGCCTATGAATCCGATTATTAGAAGCCTATTAATCCTTCTAATATCAGCCTATTAATCCTTCTAATATCAGCCTATGAATCCTATTAATAGAAGCCTAAATATCCTAAATAGGAGCCTATGAATCCTATTAATAGAAGCTGATGAATCCTATTAATAAAAGACAATTAATCCTTCTAATATCAGCCTATGAATCCGATTATTAGAGGCCTATTAATCCTTCTAATATCAGCCTATGAATCCTATTAATAGAAGCCTAAATATCCTAAATAGGAGCCTATGAATCCTATTAATAGAAGCTGATGAATCCTATTAATAAAAGACAATTAATCCTGCTAATATCAGCCTATGAATCCTATTAATAGAAGCCTATATATCCTAAATAGGAGCCTATGAATCCTATTAATAGAAGCTGATGGATCCTATTAATAAAAGACAATTAATCCTTCTAATATCAGCCTATGAATCCGATTATTAGAAGCCTATTAATCCTTCTAATATCAGCCTATGAATCCGATTATTAGAAGCCTATTAATCCTTCTAATATCAGCCTATGAATCCGATTATTAGAAGCCTATTAATCCTTCTAATATCAGCCTATGAATCCGATTATTAGAAGCCTATTAATCCTTCTAATATCAGCCTATTAATCCTTCTAATATCAGCCTATGAATCCTATTAATAGAAGCCTAAATATCCTAAATAGGAGCCTATGAATCCTATTAATAGAAGCTGATGAATCCTATTAATAAAAGACAATTAATCCTTCTAATATCAGCCTATGAATCCGATTATTAGAAGCCTATTAATCCTATTAATAGGAGCCTATGAATCCTTCTAATATCAGCCTATGAATCCTATTAATAGAAGCTGATGAATCCTATTAATAAAAGACAATTAATCCTGCTAATATCAGCCTATGAATCCTATTAATAGAAGCCTATATATCCTAAATAGGAGCCTATGAATCCTATTAATAGAAGCTGATGGATCCTATTAATAAAAGACAATTAATCCTTCTAATATCAGCCTATGAATCCTATTAATAGAAGCCTATATATCCTAAATAGGAGCCTATGAATCCTATTAATAGAAGCTGATGGATCCTATTAATAAAAGACAATTAATCCTTCTAATATCAGCCTATGAATCCGATTATTAGAAGCCTATTAATCCTTCTAATATCAGCCTATGAATCCGATTATTAGAAGCCTATTAATCCTTCTAATATCAGCCTATGAATCCGATTATTAGAAGCCTATTAATCCTTCTAATATCAGCCTATGAATCCGATTATTAGAAGCCTATTAATCCTTCTAATATCAGCCTATGAATCCGATTATTAGAAGCCTATTAATCCTTCTAATATCAGCCTATGAATCCGATTATTAGAAGCCTATTAATCCTTCTAATATCAGCCTATGAATCCGATTATTAGAAGCCTATTAATCCTTCTAATATCAGCCTATGAATCCTATTAATTTGGGGGGTAAATGTCAGAATTTGGGGGGCAAATGTCAGAATTTGGGGGGTAAATGTCAGAATTTGGGGGGCAAATGTCAGAATTTGGGGGGTAAATGTCAGAATTTGGGGGGCAAATGTCAGAATTTGGGGGTAAATGTCAGAATTTGGGGGGCAAATGTCAGAATTTGGGGGGCAAATGTCAGAATTTGGGGGGTAAATGTCAGAATTTGGGGGGCAAATGTCAGAATTTGCTGGGAAATGTCAGAATTTGGGGGGCAAATGTCAGAATTTGGGGGGCAAATGTCAGAATTTGGGGGGTAAATGTCGGAATTTGGGGGCAAATGTCAGAATTTGCTGGGAAATGTCAGAATTTGGGGGGCAAATGTCAGAATTTGGGGGGCAATGTCAGAATTTGGGGGGCAAATGTCGGAATTTGGGGGGCAAATGTCAGAATTTGCTGGGAAATGTCAGAATTTGGGGGGTAAATGTCGCAATTTGGGGGGTAAATGTCAGAATTTGGGGGGTAAATGTCGCAATTTGGGGGGCAAATGTCAGAATTTGGGGGGCAAATGTCAGAATTTGCTGGGAAATGTCAGAATTTGGGGGGCAAATGTCAGAATTTGGGGGGCAAATGTCAGAATTTGGGGGGTAAATGTCGGAATTTGGGGGGCAAATGTCAGAATTTGCTGGGAAATGTCGGAATTTGGGGGGTAAATGTCAGAATTTGGGGGGGAATGTCAGAATTGAGGGTAAATGTCAGAATTGAGGGTAAATGTCAGAATTTGCTGGGAAACCTCAGAATTTGGGGGGTAAATGTCAGAATTTGGGAGGAAATCTCAGAATTCGGGGCGTAAATGTCGGAATTTGGGGGGTAAATGTTGGAATTTGGGGGGTAAATGTCAGAATTTGGGTGGCAAATGTCAGAATTTGCTGGGAAATGTCAGAATTTGGGGGGAAATCTCAGAATTTGGGCGGCAAATGTCAGAATTTGCTGGGAAACCTCAGAATTTGGGGGGTAAATGTCAGAATTTGTGGGAAAATCTCAGAATTTGGGGTAAATCTCAGAAATTAGGGTGCAAATGTCAGAATTTGGGGGGCAAATCTCAGAATTTGGGCGGCAAATGTCAGAATTTGGGGGGAAATCTCAGAATTTGGGGAGAAATCTCAGAATTTGGGGGGTAAATGTCAGAATTTGGGGGGCAAATGTCAGAATTTGGGGGCAAATGTCAGAATTTGGGGGCAAATGTCAGAATTTGGGCGGCAAATCTCAGAAATTGGGCGGCAAATGTCAGAATTTGCTGGGAAATGTCAGAATTTGGGGGGCAAATGTCAGAATTTGGGGGGCAAATCTCAGAATTTGGGCGGCAAATTTCATAATTTGCTGGGAAACCTCAGAATTTGGGGGGTAAATGTCAGAATTTGCGGGAAAATCTCAGAATTTGGGGTAAATCTCAGAAATTAGGGTGCAAATGTCAGAATTTGGGGGGCAAATCTCAGAATTTGGGCGGCAAATGTCAGAATTGGCGGGAAAATCTCAGAATTTGGGGTAAATCTCAGAAATTAGGGTGCAAATGTCAGAATTTGGGGGGCAAATCTCAGAATCTGGGGGGAAATCTCAGAATTTGGGCGGCAAATGTCAGAATTTGCTGGGAAACCTCAGAATTTGGGGGGTAAATGTCAGAATTTGTGGGAAAATCTCAGAATTTGGGGTAAATCTCAGAAATTAGGGTGCAAATGTCAGAATTTGGGGGGCAAATCTCAGAATTTGGGCGGCAAATGTCAGAATTTGGGGGGAAATCTCAGAATTTGGGGAGAAATCTCAGAATTTGGGGGGTAAATGTCAGAATTTGGGGGGCAAATGTCAGAATTTGGGGGCAAATGTCAGAATTTGGGCGGCAAATCTCAGAAATTGGGCGGCAAATGTCAGAATTTGCTGGGAAATGTCAGAATTTGGGGGGCAAATGTCAGAATTTGGGGGGCAAATCTCAGAATTTGGGCGGCAAATTTCATAATTTGCTGGGAAACCTCAGAATTTGGGGGGTAAATGTCAGAATTTGCGGGAAAATCTCAGAATTTGGGGTAAATCTCAGAAATTAGGGTGCAAATGTCAGAATTTGGGGGGCAAATCTCAGAATTTGGGCGGCAAATGTCAGAATTGGCGGGAAAATCTCAGAATTTGGGGTAAATCTCAGAAATTAGGGTGCAAATGTCAGAATTTGGGGGGCAAATCTCAGAATCTGGGCGGCAAAAGTCAGAATTTGCTGGGAAACCTCAGAATTTGGGGGGTAAATGTCAGAATTTGCAGGAAAATCTCAGAATTTGGGGTAAATCTCAGAAATTAGGGTGCAAATGTCAGAATTTGGGGGGCAAATCTCAGAATTTGGGGGGCAAATGTCAGAATTTGGGGGGAAATCTCAGAATTTGGGGGGTAAATGTCAGAATTTGCTGGGAAACCTCAGAATTTGGGGGGTAAATGTCAGAATTTGGGGGGAAATCGCAGAATTTGGGGTAAATCTCAGAAATTAGGGTGCAAATGTCAGAATTTGGGTGGCAAATGTCAGAATTTGCTGGGAAACCTCAGAATTTGGGGGGTAAATGTCAGAATTTGTGGGAAAATCTCAGAATTTGGGGTAAATCTCAGAAATTAGGGTGCAAATGTCAGAATTTGGGGGGCAAATCTCAGAATTTGGGCGGCAAATGTCAGAATTTGCTGGGAAACCTCAGAATTTGGGGGGTAAATGTCAGAATTTGCGGGAAAATCTCAGAATTTGGGGTAAATCTCAGAAATTAGGGTGCAAATGTCAGAATTTGGGCGGCAAATCTCAGAAATTGGGCGGCAAATGTCAGAATTTGCTGGGAAATCTCAGAATTTGGGCGGCAAATGTCAGAATTTGCTGGGAAACCTCAGAATTTGGGGTAAATCTCAGAAATTAGGGTGCAAATGTCAGAATTTGCGGGGAAATCTCAGAATTTGGGGTAAATCTCAGAAATTAGGGTGCAAATGTCAGAATTTGGGGGGCAAATCTCAGAATTTGGGCGGCAAATGTCAGAATTTGCTGGGAAACCTCAGAATTTGGGGGGGTAAATGTCAGAATTTGCGGGAAAATCTCAGAATTTGGGGTAAATCTCAGAAATTAGGGTGCAAATGTCAGAATTTGGGCGGCAAATCTCAGAATTTGGGCAGCAAATGTCAGAATTTGGGGGGTCCATGTCGTGCAGAACTCGAACCCAGAACCCGACAGCCAATCGGGCGTCCGCAGCCACCACCTCCCCCCCGATCGAAAAGTGGACCATTCCAGAAGATGATTGACAGCCCAGGTCATCCATTCCAACCCCCAAACCCCCCAAAATGAGAAAAAGACACACAGACAAAATCTCTATTAAAATAACTATATTTCATATTTTCAAGGGGAAAACGGGACGTTCCATTCAGTAGAAAATGGTGTGGATTGATGTTTTGGGGGGAGAAATGGGATTTTCCACTCTATAGAAAACGGGGGTGGTGGTGGATATTTTTTTTGGGCGGTCTCCCCTGTCCGAGGGAGACGAGCAGCAATTAAATTGACAGTAATTAGCATATATAATATATATAAACACACAAACACCCCCGTTTGAAGACATGAAATGGGATTTTCCAGCAATATTTTTCCCCCATTTGAGGACATTAAATGGTATTTTCCACAAAAAACCCAAATATTTTCCCCCATTTGAAGACATTCAATGGTATTTTCCACAAAAAATCCAAATATTTTCCCCCCATTTCTAGACATTAAATGGTATTTTCCAAATATTTTCCACCCGTTTGAAGACATTAAATGGTATTTTCCACAAAAAATCCAAATATTTCCCCCCCTTTTTTAGACATTAAATGGTATTTTCCAAAAAACCACAAATATTTCCCCCCATTTCTAGACATTAAATGGTATTTTCCACAAAAAACCCAAATATTTTCCCCCATTTCTAGACATTAAATGGTATTTTCCACAAAAAACCCAAATATTTTCCCCCATTTCTAGACAATTAAATGGTATTTTCCACAGATATTAAATGGTATTTTCCGATTTCCCCCCCTATTTCCAATTAAATGGTATGTTCCAAAAAAAATCCCAATTATTTCCCCCCTTTTTCTAGACATTAAATGGTATTTTCCACCCCAAAATCTTAGAATTTGGGGGTAAATGTCAGAATTTGGGGGGGAAATGTCAGAATTTGGTGGGAAATGTTAGAATTTCTTGGGAAATGTCAGAATTTGGGGGTAAATGTCAGAATTTGGGGGGGAAATGTCAGAATTTGGTGGGAAATGTTAGAATTTCTTGGGAAATGTCAGAATTTGCTGGGAAATGTCAGAATTTGGGGGGAAATGTCAGAATTTCCTGGGAAATGTCAGAATTTGGGGGGTAAATCTCAGAATTTGGGGGGAAATCTCAGAATTTGGGGGGGAAATGTCAGAATTTGGTGGGAAATGTTAGAATTTCTTGGGAAATGTCAGAATTTGGGGGTAAATGTCAGAATTTGGGGGGGAAATGTCAGAATTTGGTGGGAAATGTTAGAATTTCTTGGGAAATGTCAGAATTTGCTGGGAAATGTCAGAATTTGGGGGGAAATGTCAGAATTTCCTGGGAAATGTCAGAATTTGGGGGGTAAATCTCAGAATTTGGGGGGAAATCTCAGAATTTGGGGGGTAAATGTCAGAATTTCCTGGGAAATGTCAGAATTTGGTGGGAAATGTTAGAATTTCTTGGGAAATGTCAGAATTTGCTGGGAAATGTCAGAATTTTGGGGGGAAATGTCAGAATTTGGGGGAAATGTCAGAATTTGGGGGGTAAATGTCAGAATTTGGGGGGAAATGTCAGAATTTGGGGGGTAAATGTCAGAATTTACTGGCAAATGTCTGAATTTGGGGACAAATCTGAGAATTTGCTGGTAAATCTCAGAATTTGGGGGCAAATCTCAGAATTTGGGTGGCAAATCTCAGAATTTACTGGCAAATGTCTGAATTTGGGGACAAATCTGAGAATTTGCTGGTAAATCTCAGAATTTGGGGGCAAATCTCAGAATTTGGTGGCAAATCTCAGAATCTGGGTGGCAAATCTCAGAATTTACTGGCAAATGTCTGAATTTGGGGACAAATCTGAGAATTTGCTGGTAAATCTCAGAATTTGGGGGCAAATCTCAGAATTTGGGTGGCAAATCTCGGAATTTACTGGCAAATGTCAGAATTTGGGGGGAAATCTCAGAATTTGGGGGGTAAATGTCAGAATTTGGGAGGAAATCTCAGAATTTGGGGGGTAAATGTCAGAATTTGGGGGGAAATCTCAGAATTTGGGGGGTAAATGTCAGAATTTGCTGGGAAATCTCAGAATTTCCTGGGAAATCTCAGAATTTGGGGGGAAATGTCAGGATTTGGGGGGGAAATCTCAGAATTTGGGGGTAAATCTCAGAATTTGGGTGGCAAATCTCGGAATTTACTGGCAAATGTCTGAATTTGGAGACAAATCTGAGAATTTGCTGGTAAATCTCAGAATTTGGGGGCAAATCTCAGAATTTGGGTGGCAAATCTCGGAATTTACTGGCAAATGTCTGAATTTGGGGGGAAATGTCAGAATTTGGGGGTAAATCTCAGAATTTGGAGGGGAAATCTCAGAATTTGGGGGGAAATGTCAGAATTTGGGGGGAAATCTCAGAATTTGGGGGGAAATGTCAGAATTTCCTGGGAAATCTCAGAATTTGGGGGGTAAATGTCAGAATTTGGGAGGAAATGTCAGAATTTGGGGGGAAATCTCAGAATTTTGGGGGGAAATGTCAGAATTTGGGGGGAAATGTCAGAATTTGGGGGGAAATCTCAGAATTTGGGGGGAAATCTCAGAATTTACTGGGAAATCTCAGAATTTGGGGGCAAATCTCGGAATTTGCTGGTAAATCTCAGAATTTGGGGGCAAATCTCAGAATTTGGGGGCAAATCTCAGAATTTGGGGGGCAAATCTCAGAATTTGGGGGGAAATCTCAGAATTTGGGGGGGAAATGTCATAATTTGGGGGGAAATCTCATAATTTGGGTGGCAAATCTCAGAATTTGGGGGCAAATCTCAGAATTTGGGTGGCAAATCTCGGAATTTACTGGCAAATGTCTGAATTTGGGTGGCAAATCTCGGAATTTACTGGCAAATGTCTGAATTTGGGGGGAAATGTCTGAATTTGGGGGGAAATGTCAGAATTTGGGGGTAAATGTCAGAATTTGGGGGCAAATCTCAGAATTTGGGGGCAAATCTCAGAATTTGGGGGGTAAATCTCAGAATTTGGGTGGCAAATCTCAGAATTTACTGGCAAATGTCAGAATTTGGGGAGAAATCTGAGAATTTGCTGGTAAATCTCAGAATCTGGGTGGCAAATCTCGGAATTTACTGGCAAATGTCTGAATTTGGGGGCAAATCTGAGAATTTGGGTGGCAAATCTCAGAATTTGCTGGTAAATCTCAGAATTTGGGGGCAAATCTCGGAATCCGGGGTGTTTTTTGAGGGGGCAACACTGCGCAGCAAGAGAGGTAGATGGCGAGGGTCCGAAAAAAGGGGTCCTCCAGTCCAACCCGCTTTTCCGGGGCGGGCAGCGGGTTCAAGTCATGCGCTTCCAAGGGGCACATGAAGTCCTGGCTGTGGGTTCGAGTCGTGCGCACTGAAAACAGGCGCATGGGTGGCGGGTGGCGGGTTCGAGTTGCCGGCTTCCAATGGGCGCATGAAGTCCTTGGTGCTGGGTTCAAGTCATGCGCTTCCAAGGGGCGCATTAAGTCCTGGCTGTGGGTTCGAGTTGTGCCCTTCTGGGTGGCAGTGGTGGGTTCGAGTGATGCGCTTCCATGGGGCACATGAAGTCCTGGCTGTGGGTTCGAGTCGTGCGCACCGAAAACAGGCGCATGGGGGGCGGGGGGCGGGTTCGAGTCACAGGCTTCCAATGCGCACATTATGTCCTTGGTGCTGGGTTCAAGTCATGCGCTTCCAAGGGGCACGTGAAGTCCTGGCTGTGGGTCCGAGTCGTGCGCACCGAAAACAGGCGCATGGGTGGCGGGTTCGAGTCGCAGGCTTCCAATGGGCGCATGAAGTCCTTGGTGGTGCCGGGTGCCGGGTTCAAGTCATGTGCTTCCGACAGGCGCATGAAGTCCTGGCCATGGGTTCGAGTTGTGCCCTTCTGGGTGGTGGGTTCGAGTGATGCGCTTCCACGGGGCACATGAACTCCTGGCAGTGGGTTCGAGTCATGCGCTTCCGACAGGCGCATGAAGTCCTGGCCATGGGTTCGAGTTGTGCCCTTCTGGGTGGCAGTGGTGGGTTCGAGTGATGCGCTTCCACGGGGCACATGAACTCCTGGCAGTGGGTTCGAGTCATGCGCTTCTGACAGGCGCATGAAGTCCTGGCCATGGGTTCGAGTCGTGCCCTTCTTGGTGGCGGGTGGTGGGTTCGAGTGATGCGCTTCCACGGGGCACATGAACTCCTGGCAGTGGGTTCGAGTCATGCGCTTCCGACAGGCGCATTAAGTCCTGGCCATGGGTTCGAGTTGTGCCCTTCTGGGTGGTGGGTTCGAGTGATGCGCTTCCACGGGGCACATGAACTCCTGGCAGTGGGTTCGAGTCATGCGCTTCCGACAGGCGCATGAAGTCCTGGCCATGGGTTCGAGTTGCGCCCTTCTGGGTGGCGGGTGGTGGGTTCGAGTGACGCGCTTCCACGGGGCACATGAACTCCTGGCAGTGGGTTCGAGTCGCGCCATTCCAAGGGCACATTATGCGCTGCAGTGCTGGGTGACGGGTTCAAGTCCTGCGCTTCCAAGGGGCACATGAAGTCCTGGCTGTGGGTTCGAGTCGTGCGCACCGAAAACAGGCGCATGGGTGGCGGGTTCGAGTCGCAGGCTTCCAATGGGCGCATTAAGTCCTTGGTGGTGCCGGATTCAAGTCGTGCGCTTCCTCAGCGGTGGGTGGTGGTGGGTTCGAGTCATGTGCTTCCGACAGGCGCATGAAGTCCTGGCCATGGGTTCGAGTTGTGCCCTTCTGGGTGGTGGGTTCGAGTGATGCGCTTCCACGGGGCACATGAACTCCTGGCAGTGGGTTCGAGTCATGCGCTTCCGACAGGCGCATGAAGTCCTGGCCATGGGTTCGAGTTGTGCCCTTCTGGGTGGCAGTGGTGGGTTCGAGTGATGCGCTTCCACGGGGCACATGAACTCCTGGCAGTGGGTTCGAGTCATGCGCTTCTGACAGGCGCATGAAGTCCTGGCCATGGGTTCGAGTCGTGCCCTTCTTGGTGGCGGGTGGTGGGTTCGAGTGATGCGCTTCCACGGGGCACATGAACTCCTGGCAGTGGGTTCGAGTCATGCGCTTCCGACAGGCGCATTAAGTCCTGGCCATGGGTTCGAGTTGTGCCCTTCTGGGTGGTGGGTTCGAGTGATGCGCTTCCACGGGGCACATGAACTCCTGGCAGTGGGTTCGAGTCATGCGCTTCCGACAGGCGCATGAAGTCCTGGCCATGGGTTCGAGTTGCGCCCTTCTGGGTGGCGGGTGGTGGGTTCGAGTGACGCGCTTCCACGGGGCACATGAACTCCTGGCAGTGGGTTCGAGTCGCGCCATTCCAAGGGCACATTATGCGCTGCAGTGCTGGGTGACGGGTTCAAGTCCTGCGCTTCCAAGGGGCACATGAAGTCCTGGCTGTGGGTTCGAGTCGTGCGCACCGAAAACAGGCGCATGGGTGGCGGGTTCGAGTCGCAGGCTTCCAATGGGCGCATTAAGTCCTTGGTGGTGCCGGATTCAAGTCGTGCGCTTCCTCAGCGGTGGGTGGTGGTGGGTTCGAGTCATGTGCTTCCGACAGGCGCATGAAGTCCTGGCCATGGGTTCGAGTTGTGCCCTTCTGGGTGGTGGGTTCGAGTGATGCGCTTCCACGGGGCACATGAACTCCTGGCAGTGGGTTCAAGTCATGCGCTTCCGACAGGCGCATGAAGTCCTGGCCATGGGTTCGAGTCCGGCGCTTCCAAGTGGCGCATTCACTCCTCGGTCCTGGGTTCGAATCATGCGCTCCCAAGTCCTGGCAATGGGTTCAAGTCCGGCGCTCCCAAGTGGCGCATTCACTCCTCGGTCCCGGGTTCGAATCATGCGCTCCCCACAGGCCCCCTCAAGTCCTGGCCATGGGTTCGAGTCCGGCGCTTCCAAGTGGCGCATTGCACTCCTCGGTCCCGGGTTCGAATCATGCGCTCCCCACAGGCCCCTCAAGTCCTGGCCGTGGGTTCGAGTCCGGCGCTTCCAAGTGGCGCATTGACTCCTCGGTCCTGGGTTCGAATCATGCGCTCCCAAGTCCTGGCCATGGGTTCAAGTCTGGCACTTCCAAGTGGCGCATTGACTCCTTGGTCCTGGGTTCGAATCATGCGCTCCCAAGTCCTGGCCATGGGTTCAAGTCCGGCGCTCCCAAGTGGCGCATTCACTCCTCGGTCCTGGGTTCGAATCATGCGCTCCCAACAGGCCCCTCACGTCCTGGCCATGGGTTCAAGTCCGGCGCTTCCAAGTGGCGCATTAAGTCCTGGCTGTGGGTTCGAATCATGCGCTGCCAACAGGCCCCTCAAGTCCTGGTTGTGGGTTCGAGTTGTGCGCCCATTCAATCCCAACCTGCTTTCCCACACGACGGCAGGTTGTGGGTTCAAGCCATGCGCTTCCATCAGTTGCATCGAATCCTGGTTGTGGGTTCGAGTCGTGCGCACTGAAAACAGGCGCATTGGTGGCGGGTTCGAGTCGCAAGCTTCCAATGGGCGCATTGAGTCCTTGGTGGTGCCGGGTTCAAGTCATGCGCTTCCAAGGGGCGCATTAAGTCCTGGTTGTGGGTTCGAGTTGCGCGCCCCTTCAATCCCACTGGGGCAGGTTGTGGGTTCAAGTCATGCGCTCCCAACAGTTGCACTGAATCCTGGCCATGGGTTCGAGTCGCGCGCTTCTGACACATTAAATCCTTGGCAGTAGTGGGTTCGAATCATGCGCTCCTAAGAGGCCCATGAAGTCCTGGCCGTGGGTTCAAGTTGCGCACTTTCAAACAGGCCCATTAAATCCCCGGTTGCGGGTTCAAGTCATGCGCTCCTAAGAGGCCCATGAAGTCTTGGCCATGGGTTCAAGTTGTGCACTTCAAACAGGCCCATTAAATCCCCGGTTGCGGGTTCAAGTCATGCGCTCCTAAGAGGCCCATGAAGCCTTGGCCACGGGTTCAAGTTGCGCACTTCAAACAGGCCCATTAAATCCCCGGTTGCGGGTTCAAGTCATGCACTCCCAACGTTAAATCCCCAGTTGCGGGTTCAAGTCATGCGCTCCTAAGAGGCCCATGAAGTCTTGGCCATGGGTTCAAGTTGCGCACAGGCCCATTAAATCCCCGGTTGCGGGTTCAAGTCATGCGCTCCCAACAGACCCATGAAGTCCTGGCCATGGGTTCAAGTCGCACATTTGTGACGGGCGCATAGGTCCTCGGTTGTGGGTTCAAGTCATGCCCTTCTGATGAGCGCATAAGTCCTGGCTATGGGTTCAAGTTGCACATTCCCAACAGCCCCATTCAATCCCCGGTTGCGGGTTCAAGTCGCGCACTCCCAACATGCCCATTCTCACTGCGGGGTTGTGGGTTCAAGTCATGCGCTTGAAACAGGCACACAAGTCCTGGCCATGGGTTCAAGTCGTGCGCTCCCAAACAGGCACACAAGTCCTCGGTCCTGGGTTCAAGTCGCACATTTGTGACGGGCGCATAGGTCCTCGGTTGTGGGTTCAAGTCATGCGCATAAGTCCTGGCCATGGGTTCAAGGCGCGCATTTCCAAGGAGCGCATTAAGTTATGCGCTCCCAACAGTCCCATTAAGTCCTGGCTATGGGTTCAAGTTGCACACTAAATCCTCGGTTGCGGGTTCGACTCATGCGCTCCCAACAGGCCTGGCTATGGGTGCGAGTTGCACATTGAAGTCCTGGCTATGGGTTCAAGTCGCACATTTGTGACGGGCGCATAGGTCCTCGGTTGTGGGTTCAAGTCATGCCCTTCTGATGAGCGCATAAGTCCTGGCCATGGGTTCAAGATGCGCATTTCCAAGGAGCACATTAAGCCATGCGCTCCCCACATTCCCATTAAATCCCTGGTCATGGGTTCAACTCATGCGCTCCCAACAGCCCCATCAAGTCCTGGACAGGGGTTCAAGTCGCACATTTGTGACGGGCGCATAGGTCCTCGCTTGTGGGTTCAAGTCATGCGCATAAGTCCTGGCCATGGGTTCAAGGCGTGCATTTCCAAGGAGCGCATTAAGCCATGCGCTCCCAACATTCCCATTAAATCCCCGGTCCTGGGTTCAACTCATGCGCTCCCAACAGCCCCATCAAGTCCTGGACATGGGTTCAAGTTGCACACTAAACCCTCGGTTGCGGGTTCGACTCATGCGCTCCCAAGAGGCTTGGCTATGGGTGCAAGTTGCACATTGAAGTCCTGGCTATGGGTCCAAGTCGCGCACTCCCAACAGCCCCATCAAGTCGCACACCCATTAAGTCCTCACTGCGGGGTTGTGGGTTCAAGTCATGCGCTTGAAACAGGCGCACCAAGTCCTGGCCATGGGTTCAAGTCGTGCGCTCCCAAACAGGCACACAAGTACTCGGTCCTGGGTTCGAGTCATGCACTTCTGATGAGCGCATAAGTCCTGGCCATGGGTTCAAGGCGCGCATTTCCAAGGAGCACATTAAGTCATGCGCTCCCCACATTCCCATTAAATCCCTGGTCATGGGTTCAACTCGTGCGCTCCCAACAGTCCCATTAAATCCCCGGTTGCGGGTTCAAGTCGCGCACTCCCAACATGCCCATTCAGTCCTCACTGCGGGGTTGTGGGTTCAAGTCATGCGCTTGAAACAGGCGCACCAAGTCCTGGCCATGGGTTCAACTCATGCGCTCCCAAACAGGCACACAAGTCCTCGGTCCTGGGTTCAACTCATGCGCTCCCAACAGCCCCATCAAGTCCTGGACAGGGGTTCAAGCCGCACATTTGTGACGGGCGCATAGGTCCTCGGTTGTGGGTTCAAGACGCGCATTTCCAAGGAGCACATTAAGTCATGCGCTCCCAACATTCCTATTAAATCCCTGGTCCTGGGTTCAACTCATGCGCTCCCAACAGTCCCATTAAGTCCTGGCTACGGGTTCAAGTCACGCCCATTAAGTCCTCACTGCGGGGTTGTGGGTTCAAGTCATGCGCTTGAAACAGGCGCACCAAGCCCTGCCCATGGGTTCAAGTCGCGCACTCCCAACAGCCCCATAGTTGCACATTTGTGACGGGCGCATAGGTCCTCGGTTGTGGGTTCAAGTCATGCCCTTCTGATGAGCGCAAAAGTCCTGGCCATGGGTTCAAGGCGCGCATTTCCAAGGAGCGCATTAAGTCATGCGCTCCCAACGTTCCCATTAAATCCCTGGTCCTGGGTTCAACTCATGCGCTCCCAACAGTCCCATTAAATCCCCGGTTGCGGGTTCAAGTCGCGCACTCCCAACATGCCCATTCTCACTGCGGGGTTGTGGGTTCAAGTCATGCGCTTGAAACTGGCGCACGAAGTCCTGGCCATGGGTTCAAGTCGTGCGCTCCCAACATGCCCATTCAGTCCTCACTGCGGGGTTGTGGGTTCAAGTCATGCGCTTGAAACTGGCGCACGAAGTCCTGGCCATGGGTTCAAGTCGCACATTCCCAACATCCCCATCAAGTCCCCGGTCCTGGGTTCAAGTCATGCGCTCCCAAACAGGCCCATCAAATCCCCGGTCCTGGGTTCGAATCATGCGCTCCCAACAGACCCATTAAGTCCTGGACAGGGGTTCAAGACGCGCATTTCCAAGGAGCACATTAAGTCATGCGCTCCCCACATTCCCATTAAATCCTCACTGCGGGGTTGTGGGTTCAAGTCATGCGCTTGAAACAGGCGCACCAAGCCCTGGCCATGGCTTCAAGTCGTGCGCTGCCAAACAGGCACACAAGTCCTCGGTCCTGGGTTCAAGTTGCACATTTCCAACGCTTGTCGAACCGCATGCTCCCATGAAGTCGGTCCTGGGTTCGAGTCATGCGCTCCCAACATTCAATCCCCAGTTGTGGGTTCAAGCCATGCGCTTGGTGCATAAGTCCTGGCCATGGGTTCAAGTCGCACATCCCCAACATCCCCATCAAGTCCCCGGTCCTGGGTTCAAATCATGCGCTCCCAACAGTCCCATTAAGTCCTGGCTACGGGTTCAAGTTGCACACTAAGTCCTCGGTTGCGGGTTCAACTCATGCGCTCCCAACATAAGTCCTGGCCATGGGTTCAAGGCGCGCATTTCCAAGGAGCACATTAAGCCATGCGCTCCCCACATTCCCATTAAATCCCTGGTCATGGGTTCAACTCATGCGCTCCCAACAGCCCCATCAAGTCCTGGCCATGGGTTCAAGTCGCACATTTGTGACGGGCGCATAGGTCCTTGGCTGTGGGTTCAAGTCATGCCCTTCTGATGAGCGCATAAGTCCTGGGTTCAAGGCGTTCAAGTCGTGCGCTCCCAAACAGGCACACAAGTCCTCGGTCCTGGGTTCGAGTCATGCACTTCTGATGAGCGCATAAGTCCTGGCCATGGGCTCAAGGCGCGCATTTCCAAGGAGCACATTAAGCCATGCGCTCCCCACATTCCCATTAAATCCCTGGTCATGGGTTCGACTCATGCGCTCCCAACAGGCCTGGCTATGGGTGCAAGTTGCACATTGAAGTCCTGGCCATGGGTTCAAGGCGCGCATTTCCAAGTCATGCGCTCCCAACATTCCCATTAAATCCCTGGTCCTGGGTTCGAATCATGCGCTCCCAACAGTCCCATTAAGTCCTGGCCATGGGTTCAAGTTGCACATTTGTGACGGGCGCATAGGTCCTCAGCTGTGGGTTCAAGTCATGCCCTTCTGATGAGCGCATAAGTCCTGGCCATGGGTTCGAGTCATGCACTCCCAACATTAAAATCCCCAGTTGCGGGTTCAAGTCATGCGCTTGGTGCATAAGTCCTGGCCATGGGTTCAAGTCGCACATTCCCAACAGCCCCATTAAATCTCCGGTTGCGGGTTCAAGTCGCGCACTCCCAACATGTCCTGGCCATGGGTTCAAGTCGCACATTCCCAACATCCCCATCAAATCCCCGGTCCTGGGTTCAAGTCATGCGCTCCCAACAGCCCCATCAAGTCCTGGCCATGGGTTCAAGTTGCACATTTGTGACGGGCGCATAGGTCCTTGGTTGTGGGTTCAAGACGCGCATTTCCAAGGAGCACATTAAGCCATGCGCTCCCAACGTTCCCATTAAACCCCTGGTCATGGGTTCAAGTCGTGCGCTCCCAAACAGGCACACAAGTCCTCGGTCCTGGGTTCAAGTTGCACATTCCCAACGCTTGTCGCTTCGCACCGCATGCTCCCATCAAGTCGGTCCTGGGTTCAAGCCATGCGCTCCCCACATCCAATCTTCGGCGCCGGCGCCGGGTTCGAGCCCCGCCCCCTTTTACGACGGCCCCCCTCCCGCCCCCCCGCCCCCCCTGGCCTTGGCCACCAGGTAGAGCACAATGTCCTGGTGCCCCGAAAAGGCGGCCATGTGCAGTGCGCTCCAGCCGTCCCGGTTGGCCAATCGCACGTCGGCCCCGAAGCGCACCAGGAGCTTCACCAGCTCCAGGTTGCCGTCGCTCACCGATTGGTGCAGAGCCGTCTGGCCCTCCGGCCCGAAGGCGTTCACGTTGAAGTCGCACGAGTTCATGGTGCGCAGGAGGGCGTGGACGGCGGCCGTGTTGCCGGCGCGCACGGCGTCCCGGAAAAGGCGCTCGCCCGGCGCGGGCGGCGGGGACAAGGGCGGAGGGGGAGAGGGGAGCTCGGCCTGGTTCATGGTGCGAGGATTGGTGCGGCGGGTGCGAGGATTGGTGCGGCGGGTGCGAGGATTGGTGCGACGGGTGCGAGGATGCGAAGGGTTCTGGGTTCGCGGATTGGTGCGGCACGTGCGAGGATGCGAAGGGTTCTGGGTTCGCGGATTGGTGCGGCACGTGCGAGGATTCGAAGGGTTCTGGGTTCGAGGATTGGTGCGGCGCGTGCGAGGATGCGAGGGGTTCTAGGATTGGTGCGGCGCGTGCGAGGATGCGAAGGGTTCTGGGTTCGAGGATTGGTGCGGCGCATGCGAGGATTCGAAGGGTTCTGGGTTCGAGGATTGGTGCGGCACGTGCGAGGATGCGAAGGGTTCTGGGTTCGAGGATTGGTGCGGCACGTGCGAGGATTCGAAGGGTTCTGGGTTCGAGGATTGGTGCGGCGCGTGCGAGGATGCGAGGGGTTCTAGGATTGGTGCGGCGCGTGCGAGGATTCGAAGGGTTCTGGGTTCGAGGATTGGTGCGGCGCGTGCGAGGATTCGAAGGGTTCTGGGTTCGAGGATTGGTGCGGCGCGTGCGAGGATTCGAAGGGTTCTGGGTTCGAGGATTGGTGCGGCGCGTGCGAGGATGCGAAGGGTTCTGGGTTCGAGGATTGGTGCGGCGCGTGCGAGGATTCGAAGGGTTCTGGGTTCGAGGATTGGTGCGGCGCGTGCGAGGATGCGAAGGGTTCTGGGTTCGAGGATTTGGAGAATTCTGGGTTCAGGCTCTGGGTTCGAGGATTTGGAGAATTCTGGGTTCTGGCTCTGGGTTCGAGGATTTGAGGTTCTGGGTTTGAAGATTGGAGGCTCTGGGTTCGAGGATTTGGCGCGTTCTGGATGCTGGCGCCGGGTTCGAGGATTCGGAGTTGAGAGCGCCGGGTTCGAGGATTTGAGGTTCTGGGTTTGAAGATTGGAGGCTCTGGGTTCGAGGATTTGGCGCGTTCTGGATGCTGGCTTTGGGGTGCTGGCTCTGGGTTCGAGGATTCGGAGTTGAGAGCGCCGGGTTCGAGGATTTGAGGTTCTGGGTTTGAAGATTGGAGGCTCTGGGTTCGAGGATTTGGAGAATTCTGGGTTCTGGCTCTGGGTTCGAGGATTTGAGGTTCTGGGTTCGAGGATTTGGCGCGTTCTGGATGCTGGCGCCGGGTTCGAGGATTTCACATGCGCGGGTGCGAGGATTTGAAGGCTTTGGGGTGCTGGCTCTGGGTTCGAGGATTCGGAGTTGAGAGCGCCGGGTTCGAGGGTTCGGAGCCTTCTGGGTGCTGGCTCCGGGTTTGAGGATTTGGAGGCTGGCTCTGGGTTCGAGGATTTGGAGGCTGGCTCTGGGTTCGAGGATTCGGAGTTGAGAGCGCCGGGTTCAAGGATATGAGGTTCTGGGTTTGAAGATTGGAGGCTCTGGGTTCGAGGATTTGAGGCTCTGGGTTCGAGGATTTGGCGCGTTCTGGATGCTGGCGCCGGGTTCGAGGATTTCACATGCGCGGGTGCGAGGAGAGCGCCGGGTTCGAGGATTTGAAGGCTGGCTCTGGGTTCGAGGATTTGGAGAATTCTGGGTTCAGGCTCCGGGTTCAAGGATTTGGAGAATTCTGGATGCTGGCTCCGGGTTCGAGGATTCGGAGTTGAGAGCGTCGGGTTCGAGGATTTGAAGGCTTCGGGATGCTGGCTCTGGGTTCGAGGATTTGGCGCGTTCTGGATGCTGGCGCCGGGTTCGAGGATTTCACATGCGCGGGTGCGAGGAGAGTGCCGGGTTCGAGGATGTGGAGGCTGGCTCTGGGTTCGAGGATTTGGAGTTGAGAGCGCCGGGTTCGAGGATTTGGAGGCTGGCTCTGGGTTCGAGGATTCGGAGGCTGGCTCTGGGTTCAAGGATTTGGAGGCTGGCTCCGGGTTCGAGGATTTGGAGTTGAGAGCGCCGGGTTCGAGGATTTGGAGGCTGGCTCTGGGTTCGAGGATTCGGAGGTTAGAGCGCCGGGTTCAAGGATTTGGAGGCTGGCTCCGGGTTCAAGGATTTGAAGGCTGGCTCCGGGTTCGAGGATTCGGAGTTGAGAGCGCCGGGTTCGAGGATTTGGAGGCTGGCTCTGGGTTCGAGGATGTGGCGCCTTCTGGATTATGGCGCCGGGTTCGAGGATTCGGAGGCTGGCTCCGGGTTCGAGGATTTGGAGGCTGGCTCTGGGTTCAAGGATGTGGCGCCTTCTGGATTATGGCGCCGGGTTCGAGGATTCGGAGGCTGGCTCTGGGTTCGAGGATTCGGAGTTGAGAGCGCCGGGTTCGAGGATTTGAAGGCTTCTGGGTGCTGGTTCCGGGTTCAAGGATTTGGGGCGTTCCGGGTGAGGAGGTTAGGGACCCCTCAGCCACTGGGATACGGAGGTTAAGGACCTCCCCGGTGGGGCGATTTGGGGGTTACAGACCCCACTAGCCCCCCCTGGTTAAAGACCCCCAGCTGGTTAAGGACCTTCCAGAGGGGGGTTAACCCCCCTCAATAGGTTAAGGACCCCCAGCCAATGGGATAAGGAGGTGGGGGGTTAAAGACCCCACTAGCCCCACCTGGTTAGGGACCCTTCGGACGGGAGGCTTGGAGGGTTCCTAACCCAAAGGTTCTTAACCCAATGGGTCAAGAAGCTTCCGGAAGGGAGTTGGGGGTTAGAGACCCCCCCACCAGAACCACCTGGTTAGGGACCTTCCGAGGGGCTAAGTTGGGGGTTAAAGACCCCCTCCTAGCACCTGGTTAGGGACCTTCCAAAGGGGAGTGAAGGAGGAGCTTAGAGACCTATTGGGGGGGTGCTAGCTTTGAGGAGTTAAGGACCCTCCCTCAATGGGTCAAGAAGCTTCCGGAAGGGAGTTTGGGGTTAGAGACCCCCCCGCCACCCGGTTAGGGACCCTGCTCCCCCCTCAATGGGTTAAGGCAGAGTTAAGGACCCTCCCCGATGGGCTAAGTTGGGGGTTAAAGACCCCCTTCCTAGCACCTGGTTAGGGACCTTCCGAGGGAAGGCGGAGCTTAGAGACCTACTGGGGGGGTGCTAGCTTGGAGGTGGGGGGGCAGGAAAGGGTTAAGGAGAGGGGGGAGTTAAGGACCCTCCCTCAATGGGTCAAGAAGCTTCCGGAAGGGAGTTTGGGGTTAGAGACCCCCTAGCAGAACCACCTGGTTAGGGACCTTCCAACGGGAAGGCGGAGCTTAGAGACCTACTGGGGGGGTGCTAGCTTGGAGGAGGGAGGGAAAGGGTTAAGGAGGAAGGGAGTTTGGGGTTAAAGACCCCCCACCGCCGCCCGGTTAGGGACCCTGCTCCCCCCTCAATGGGTTAGGGCGCTTCTGAGAGGGACTTTGGGGTTAAAGACCCCCCGGCACCACCCAGTTAAGGACCCCCTCAATGGAGAGGAGTCAAGGGTTCAAGACCCCCCCTCCTGGTTAGGGACCCTCCCAGGGGGAGTTAAGGACCCTCTGCTCTCCTCCCCTCTAAGGGAGGGTTAGGGACCTGCCTGGGTTAGGGTTAGACCCCCCAGCACCACCCAGTTAAGGACCTCCGAAGGGGGAGTGAAGGCCGAGGTTAGAGCCCCGTCTGGGGGGGGCTAGGAGGAGGGGGGTTAAGGACCTGGTGGTTAAAGACCTGCAAGGGGGGAGTTAGAGCCCCCTCTGAGCTTCCGAAAGGGAAATCCGGGTTAAAGACCCCACTCGCACCCCCCGCTGCTTAGAGCCCCGTCTGGGGGGCTGCTAAGATTAAAGACCCCCCCCACTCCACTAGCACCAGGTTAGGGACCCTTCAAGGGGGAGTTAGAGCCCCGCCTGGACCCCCCCTCCGGGTTAAGGAGCTTCCGAAAGGGAAATCCGGGTTAAAGCCCTGCAAGGGGGGTTTAAGTCGGGAGATAGGCAGATAGGTTAAAGACCCTCCCCCAAGAAGCTTCCGGAAGGGAGTTTGGGGTTAAAGACCCCCCCACCAGCCCCCCCTGGTTAAAGACCCCACAAGGGGTTCCGGGTTCAAGACCCCCCCGGTTAAAGACCCTCCCCCAATGGGTTAAGGAGGGAAGGGTTCAAGACCCCCCCACCTGGTTAGGGACCCTCCCGGGGGGAGTTAGAGCCCCGTCTGGACGGGTTAAGGGTTAAAGACCCCACTTCCACCAGGTGGTTAGGGGGTTTAAGTCGGGAGATAGGCAGCCCCGGTTAGGGAGGGGGGTTAAAGACCCTCCCCCAAGAAGCTTCCGGAAGGGAGTTTGGGGTTAAAGACCCCCCAGCGCCACCCGGTTAGGGACCCCCTCAATGGCTCAATGGAGATACTAAAAGGGAGTCGAGGGTTCAAGACCCCCCTCCTGGTTAGGGACCCTCCAAGGGGGGAGTTAAAGACCCCACAATGCGTTCCGGGTTCAAGACCCTCCCCTGGTTAAAGACCCAATGGGTTCCGGGTTCAAGACCTGCCTCAATGGGTTAAGGAGGGAAGGGAGTCGAGGGTTAGGGACCCCCTCAATGGCTGGTTAGGGACCCTCCAAGGGGGGAGTTAAAGACCCCCAATGGGTTCCGGGTTCAAGACCCCCCCCGGTTAAAGACCCTCCCCCAATGGCTCAAGAAGCTTCCGGAAGGGAGTTTGGGGTTCCAGGTTCAAGACTCCCCTCAATGGCTTAAGAAGGGAAGGAGTCAAGGGTTAAAGACCCCCCCTGCCTGGTTAGGGACCCTCTAAGGGGGGGGAGTTAAGGACCCTCTGCTCTCCCCCCCTCTAAGGGAGAGTTAAGGACCCCCTCCCAGTTTGGACTGGTTTAAAGTGGGGGGGGCAGAAAGGGGTTCAGGACGCCTCTTAGGGAGCCAAGTTAGGGACCCCCTCCCAGTTTGGACTGGTTTAAGATGGGGGGACAGAAAGGGACTTTGGGGTTAAAGACCCCCCAGCACCACCCAGTTAAGGACCCCCTCAATGGAGAGGAGTCAAGGGTTCAAGACTCCCAGTTTGGACTGGTTTAAAGGGGGCAGAAAGGGGTGAAGGAGCCAAGTTAGGGACCCCCTCCCAGTTTGGACTGGTTTAAAGGGGGGGGACAGAAAGGGGTGAAGGAAGCCTCTTAGGGAGCCAAGTTAGGGACCCCCTCCCCTTCGGCTCGGCCCCGCCCCTTCCAGTCCTCCCTCTGGTCCACTCAAAGCAGCGCCCCCCCTAACTTGGCTAACTTGTTTTTTGGGGGGGGCGTGGGAAAAAACCTCGCTCCGTTCGGCTCTCCTCCTCCTCCTTCTAGGGGGCTGTCAATCAATATTGGGGGGGCGGTTCCGGATCGGTGCCCCCCTCCCTCTAGTCCTCCTTGCGGTCCTCCCCAATTGGGGGGGGGACGAAGATTTTTTTGGGGGGGCGTCTCTTCCCTCCCGGCTCGGCTCCTCTTTCCGGGAAGGGGGAGGGCGAGGAGAACCCCCCCCCAAAAAAATATCCCTCCTTTTAGCCGCCCCCCCGCCTCCTCGCAGTCCTCCCCGCGGTCCTCTCCCTTCCCTCCCTCCCCCCCTCCCGAAACCTTCGGCTCTTCCTTCTGGGGGGGGCGGCGGGGGGTGTGTCAATCAATATTGGGGGGGGTGTCAATCAATATTGGGGTGGTGGTGTCAATCGATATTGGGGGTGGGGGGCGGGTCCGGATCGGCCCCCCCGCCTCCTCGCAGTCCTCCCCGCGGTCCTCTCCCTTCCCTCTCCCCCCCCCTCCCGAAACCTTCGGCTCTTCCTTCTGGGGGGGCGGCGGTGTGTCAATCAATATCGGGGGGGGGGTTGTCAATCAATATTGGGTCCGGATCGGCGCCCCCCCCGCCGGCCGCCTCCTTCTAGTCCTCCGCGCGGTCCTCTCCCTCTCCGACGGGATGAGATTGGGGGGGGGGACGTCGTCTCGTTCCTCCCAGCTCCGTCCGCTTCCGGGGGGGTGTCAAAGAATTGGGGGGGTCAGTCCAGATCGGGGCCCCCCCTCCTCTTGCAGTCCTCCGCGCGGTCCTCTCACAAGAAGCCAAGCCCCCCCTTTAAAGGGAGAATGGGGGGGGGGTCGGAAAGCTTCGGTTCTGCTCCTTCCGGGGGGGGTCAAAGAATAAAGTGGGGTCCGGATCGGGCCCCCCCTTTTCACGCACCCGGAATTTTTCCGTAACAACCTCCTCGCAGTCCTCCGCGCGGTCCTCTCACAAGAAGAAGCACCCCCCCTTTAAACAGAGAATGGGGGGGTGGGAAACCTTCCGCTCTTCGTCTCCTCCTTCTGGGGGGGGTCAAAGAATTGGGGTGAATCCGAATCGGGGCCCCCCCTCCTCGCAGTCCTCCTCGCAGTCCTCCGCCTGGTCCTCTCACAAGCAGCCAAGCCCCCCCTTTAAATGGAGAATGGGGGGGGGGTCGGAAAGCTTCGGCTCTTCTCCTCCTCCTTTCGGGGGGGGTGTCAAAGAATAAGGGGGGGTGTCAAAGAATAAAAGGGGGGGTCAGTCCGGATCGGGGCCCCCCTCTCCTCGCAGTCCTCCCCGCAGTCCTCTCCCAAGAAGAAGCCCCGCCCCCTTTAAACGGAGAATCGGGGGGGGGGGGTCGGAAAGCTTCGGCTCTTCTCCTCCTCCTTCTTCTGGGGTTGGTATCAAAGAATAAAGGGGGGGTCAGTCCGGATCGGGCCCCCCCTTCTCACCTCCTCGCAGTCCTCCTCGCGGTCCTCTCCCAAGCAGCCCCGCCCCCCCTTTAAATGGAGAATCGGGGGGGGGGGCGGAAAGCTTCGACTCTTCTCCTTCTTCTGGGGGGGGTCAAAGAATAAAGGGGGGTCAGTCCGGATCGGGGCCCCCCCTCCTCTTGCAGTCCTCCGCCTGGTCCGCTCCCAAGAAGAAGCCCCCCCTTTGAATGGGGGGGTCGGAAAAGCTTCGCCTCTTCGCCCCCTCCTCCTTCCGGGGGGGGCTCAAAGAATAAAGGGGGGGTGAGTCCGGATCGGTGCCCCCCCCTCTCCTCGCAGTTCTCCGCCTGGTCCGCTCCCAAGCAGCCCCCCCTTTAAATGGAAAATCGGGGGGGTCAAAGACTTACAGGACTCCCCCTCCTCCTTTTTTGGGGGGGTCAAAGACTTACAGGACTCCGCCCCCTCCTTCCGGGGGGGTCAAAGACTTACAGGATCCGGATCGGGCCCTTTCCAAGCGCCCCCCCTTTAAAATAGGGGCGCTTCCTCTCTGCGCATGCGCGCCCTCCGCCGCCTCCGCTTCGCCGCGACTGAGCTTCGCCTCGCTTCTCCCCTCGCCTTTTATTTGCATGCCGGCTCCCCATTGGCCGCCGCCGACGTTCCCAGGCCGCCCATTGGCCGCCGCGCGACGTTCCCACAGCGGCCATTGGAGGGGGAAAGGGAAGGCGCCGATTGGCTGCGGCGCGCCGGGGAGGGAAGGAGAGGCGCTGATTGGCTGCGGCGCGCGCCGGGATGGAACGTTGGGAATTCCCAGCGAAGGGAGGCTGCTGTTATTATTATTATTAATCGTATTATATGTTAATTAATTAATTAATATGATTATTGTTAATTGGATTATATATTGTTATTAATAATATATAATATATATATATAATATAATATAATTAATAATATATAATAACAGTCATGTAGAAAAATAACAGTAAGTCAAAAAAGCAATAATAATAATAATTAATATTAATATTGATATTGATAATAATAATATTAATATCAATATTAATATTAATTATTATTATTGCTTTTTTTGACTTACTGTTACTTTTCTACATGACCTTTTATTCTACATGACCTTTATATATTATATAATATATTAATATATATATTTTTTAATTTTTTAAAAATAATCTTTATTGCTTTTAAGAATTAGAGCAGAAAATAGAGCAGAAAAAAATACAATACAATACAATACAATATATAGACAATACAAAACTTAACCTTAACACCTTCTACATGACACTTTAAATGACTATTAATTACAATTATTATCAATATTACTCTTTTATTATTATTGCTATTTTTTTACTGTTATTTTGAATGACGATTAATTACAATTTTAATCACTATTTCTTATTTTATCACCTACTATTATTACATTATTGCATGTATTAATTACAGTCCATTATTATTATTATGCTCTCAATCTTAAATACTTAATAATAATATCATGCCCTAATTTTAAAATATTTAATAATATGATGCTCTAATTTTAAAATATTCAATAATAATAATAATAATAAGATGATGCTCCAATTTTTAAATACTTAATAATATCATGCTCTCATTTTCAAATAAGAATTTGATGCTCCATTTTTAAAATATTTCATCATAATAATAGGACGATGCCCTAATTTTTAAATACTTAATCACAATATGATGCTCTAATTTTTAAAAATTGAATCCTAATATGATGCCCTAATTTTTAAATATCAAACCATAATATGATGATGGTCTAATTTTTAAATATTTCATAATAATAAGAAGATGATGAGGCTCTAATTTTTAAATATCAAACCATAATATGATGGTGGTCTAATTTTTAAATATTTCATAATAAAAATAAGATGATGCCCTAATTTTTAAATATCAAACCATAATATGATGGTTTAATTTTTAAATATTTAATAATAAGATGATGCTCTAATTTTTAAATTTCTAATATGGTGCTCCAATTTTTAAATATTAATGCCCTAAATTTAAATATTTAATAATATGACGCTCCAATTTTCCAATTTTTAATATTAATACGGTGCTCCAAGTTTTAAACATTTCCGCCTTTCTCCTGACTTTTAACACTCATATTTATCAATAATATCATTCTCTAATTTTTAAGTATTTAATAATATGATGCCCCAACTTTTAAATATTTAATCATAATATGATGCTCTAATTTTCAAATATTTAATCATAATATGATGCTCTAATTTTCAAATATTTAATCATCATAATAAAAATATCAGGCCCTAATTTTCAAATATTTCACTTTTCTCCTCCACCTATATCCCTATATCCCCCCATAATAAGAATATGATGCTCCTATTTTTTAATATTTAATAATAATAATAATAATAATATGATGATGATGATGCTCTAATTTTTAAATTCTTAATAATAATATCATGCCCTAATTTTTAAATATTTCTCGTCCGCTGCCTTCCCTCTATTGGTGCTCAAATTTTTCAATATATAACAATAATAATAAGAATAATAATATGCTCTAATATTAATCACAATAAAAATAAAAATAAAAATAAAAATAAAAATAAAATAATAAAAATAAAAATAAAAATAAAAATAAAAATAATATGATGGTGATGATGCTCTAATTTTTAAATTCTTAATAATAATATCATGCCCTAAGTTTTAAAAATTTCCCCTTTCTCGTCCGCTGCCTTCCCTCTATTGGTGATCTAATTTTTCAATATATAACAATAATAATAATAATAATAATAATAATAATAATAATAATAATAATAATATGATGATGATGGTGATGATGCTCTAATTTTTAAATTCTTAATAATAATAATATGATGCCCTAATTTTCAAATATTTCCCCTTTCTCGTCCGCTGCCTTCCCTCTATTGGTGCTCTAATTTTTAAATATATAACAATAATAATATGTTCTAATATTATTATTAATAATAATAATAATATGATGGTGATGATGCTCTAATTTTTAAATATTTCATCCTAATATCATGCCCTATTTTCTCGTCCGCTGCCTTCCCTCTATTGGCGCTCTAATATTTCAATATATAATAATAATAATAATAATAATACGCTCTAATTTTTAAATATTTCATCCTAATATCTTGCCCTAAGTTTTAAAAATTTCCCCTTTCTCGTCCGCTGCCTTCCCTCTATTGCTGCTCTAATTTTTAAATATATAACAATAATAATAATATGTTCTAATTTTTAAATATTTAATAATCACAATAATAATAATAATAATAATAATAATAATATGATGATGATGATGATGATGATGATGCAGCACTAATTTTTAATTCTTAATAATAATATCATGCCCTAATTTTTAAATATTTCTCGTCCGCTGCCTTCCCTCTATTGGTGCTCTAATTTTTCAATATATAATAATAATAATAATAATAATAATAATAATAATAATAATATGATGATGATGATGATGCACTAATTTTTAATTCTTAATAATAATATCGTGCCCTATTTTTTAAATATTTCTCGTCCGCTGCCTTCCCTCTATTGGTGCTCTAATATATAACAATAATAATAATAATAATAATAATAATAATACGCTCTAATTTTCAAATATTTCACCCTAATATCTCGCCCTAACTTTTAAAAAATTCCCTTTCTCCTTCCCTCTTATTCCCCCCTTCCCTTTTTTTCCCAGGGACTATTCTGGTCTGCCTGAAACGCCTGGGAAAAGCGATTTTCCCCTTGAAAAGGCCATTGAGAAAGGTCGCTCCATTCATCCGCTCGCTTGACTGCCTCCCCATTCATGAATGGGGCGGCCGTTGCCCATATATGGGCAGCGGGGGGCGTGTCGGGCGGGCGGGCTCATTAGCATAGCGGCGCGCGGAGCGTGGGAAAGTCTGGGTCGTTTTTTCCCACGCTGGGGAAGGAGGGGGGAGAAAGGAGCGGCGGCTGGGAAAGAGGGGGGGAGGGAGGGAGGGGGAAAGGGAGGGAGGGGAGGGGAGGGGTGGGAAAAGAGGAGGGGGGAGGAGGGAGAGTGAGGGGAAAGGGGGGGAGGGAAAAGGGAGGGGAGGAGGGAGGAGGGGAGGGGGGAAGAGGGAGAGTGACGGCGAAAGGGGGGAGGGAGGGGAGGGAGGGGTGGGAAAAGGGAGGGGAAGAGGGGAGGGGGGAAGAGGGAGAGTGAGGGGAAAGGGGGGGAGGGAGGTAAAATGAGGGAGATTGACGGGGAAATGGGGGAGGGAGGGGAGGGAGGGGTGGGAAAAGGGAGGGGGAGGAGGGGGGAGGAGGGGAGGAGGGAGGGGTGGGAAAAGGGAGGGGGAGGAGGGAGAGTGAGGGGAAAGGGGGGGAGGGAAAAGGGAGGGGAGGAGGGAGGAGGGGAGGGGGGAAGAGGGAGAGTGACGGCGAAAGGGGGGAGGGAGGGGAGGGAGGGGTGGGAAAAGGGAGGGGAAGAGGGGAGGGGGGAAGAGGGAGAGTGAGGGGAAAGGGGGGGAGGGAGGTAAAATGAGGGAGATTGACGGGGAAATGGGGGAGGGAGGGGAGGGAGGGGTGGGAAAAGGGAGGGGGAGGAGGGGGGAGGAGGGGAGGAGGGAGGGGTGGGAAAAGGGAGGGGGAGGAGGGAGAGTGAGGGGAAAGGGGGGGGAGGGAAAGGAGGGGAGGGTGGGAAAATTAGGGAGATTGATAGTTAAAATAGGGGGAGGGAGGGGTGGGAAAAGGGAGGGGGGAGGAGGGAGAGTGACGGGGAGGGAGGGGGAGGGAGGGGAGGAGGGTGGGAAAAGGGAGGGGGAGGAGGGAGAGTGACGGGGAAAGGGGGAGGGAGGGAGGGGTGGGAAAAGGGAGGGGGGAGGAGGGAGAGTGACGGGGAGGGAGGGGGAGGGAGGGGAGGAGGGTGGGAAAAGGGAGGGGGAGGAGGGAGAGTGACGGGGAAAGGGGGAGGGAGGGAGGGGTGGGAAAAGGGAGGGGGGAGGAGGGAGAGTGACGGGGAGGGAGGGGGAGGGAGGGGAGGAGGGTGGGAAAAGGGAGGGGGAGGAGGGAGAGTGACGGGGAAAGGGGGAGGGAGGGAGGGGTGGGGAAAGGGAGGGGGGAGGAGGGAGAGTGACAGCGAAAGGGGGGAGGGAGGAGAGGGAAAAGGGAGGGGAGGAGGGGAGGGGGAGGAGGGGAGGGGAACGTGGGAAAATAGTAGGGGAGGGGAGGGGGAGGGAGAGGGAGGGGAAAGGGGAGGGAGGGAAAGAGGGAGGGGCGGGGAAAGGAAGAGGGAGAGTGAAGGGGAGGGAGGGGTGGGAAAAGGGAGGGGGAGGAGGGGAGTGAGGGGAAAGGGGGGGAGGGAGGGAAAATGGGGGGAGGGAGGGAAAGAGGGAGGAGGGGAGGGGGGAAGAGGGAGAGTGACGGGGAAAGGGGGGAGGGAGGGGAGGGAGGGGTGCGAAAAGAGGGAAGATTGACGGGGAAATGGGGGGAGGGAGGGGAGGGAAAAGGGAGGGGGAGGGGGGAAATAGGAGGGGGGAGGGGGAGAGTGAGGGGAAAGGGGGGAGGGAGGGGTGGGAGGGGTGGGAAAAGCGAGGGGAGGAGGGAGGAGGGAAGAGGGAGAGTGACGGGAAAGGGGGGAGGGAGGGAAAATGGGGGGGAGGGAGGGGAGGGGTGGGAAAAGAGGAGGGGGGAGGAGGGGGAGGGAGGGGAAAGGGGGGGAGGGAGGGGAGGAGGAAGGAGGGGAGGGAGGGTGGGAAAAGAGGGAAGATTGACGGGGAAAGGGGGGAGGGAGGGGAGGGAAAAGGGAGGGGGAGGAGGGAGGAGGGGAGGGGGGAAGAGGGAGGAGGGGGAAGGGAGGGGAGGGGGGAAGGGGGTGGGGGAAAAGGAGGGGGAGATTGACGGGGAATAGGGGAGGGGGAAATTGGGGGGGAGAGGGAGTAGGGGGAAGGGGAGGGAAGAGGAGGGGAGGGGGAGTGGGGGGGGAGAGAGGAGGGGAGGAGGGAGGAGGGGGGAGGAGGGAGAGTGACGGGGAAAGGGGGGAGGGAGGGGGAGGGAAAAGGGAGGGGGAGGAGGGGAGGAGGGGGAAGGGAGGGGAGGGGGGAAGGGGGTGGGGAAAAGGAGGGGGGAGATTGACGGGGAAATAGGGGAGGGGGAAATTGGGGGGGAGAGGGAGTAGGGGGAAGGGGAGGGAAAGAGGAGGGGAGGGGGAGTGGGGGGGGAGAGAGGAGGGGAGGAGGGAGGAGGGGGGAGGAGGGAGAGTGACGGGGAAAGGGGGAGGGAGGGGAGGGAAAAGGGAGGGGGAGGAGGGAGGAGGGGGGAAGGGAGGGGAGGGGGGAAGGGGGTGGGGGGAAAAGGGAGGGGGAGATTGACGGGGAAATAGGGGAGGGGGAAATTGGGGGGGAGAGGGAGTAGGGGGAGGGGAGGGAAAGAGGAGGGGAGGGGAACGTGGGAAATAGTAGGGGAGGGGGAGTGGGGGGGGAGAGAGGAGGGGAGGAGGGAGGAGGGGGGAGGAGGGAGAGTGACGGGGAAAGGGGGGAGGGAGGGGAGGGAAAAGGGGAGGCGGGAGGAGGGAGGGAGGAGGGGAGGGGGGAAGAGGGAGGAGGGGGGAAGGGAGGGGAGGGGGGAAGGGGGTGGGGGAAAAGGAGGGGGAGATTGACGGGGAAATAGGGGGAGGGGGAAATTGGGGGGGGAGAGCGGAGTAGGGGGAAGGGGAGGGAAAGAGGAGGGGAGGGGGAGGGGGGGGGGAGAG
>NC_070621.1:346956-359456 GCF_027172205.1 Podarcis raffonei
GAAATTGGGGGGAGAGGAGTAGGGGGAAGGGGAGGAAAGAGGAGGGGAGGGGGAGTGGGGGGGAGAGAGGAGGGAGGAGGGAGGAGGGGGGGAGGAGGGAGAGTGACGGGGAAAGGGGGGAGGGAGGGGAGGGAAAAGGGAGGGGGAGGAGGGAGGAGGGGGAGATTGACGGGGAAATAGGGGAGGGGGAAATGGGGGGGAGAGGGAGTAGGGGGAAGGGGAGGGAAAGAGGAGGGGAGGGGAACGTGGGAAATAGTAGGGGAGGGGGAGTGGGGGGGAGAGAGGAGGGAGGAGGGAGGAGGGGTGAGGAGGGAGAGTGACGGGGAAAGGGGGGAGGGAGGGGAGGGAAAAGGAGGGGGAGGAGGGAGGAGGGGAGGGGGGAAGAGGGAGGAGGGGGGAAGGGAGGGGAGGGGGAAGGGGGTGGGGGAAAAGGAGGGGAGATTGACGGGAAATAGGGGAGGGGGAAATTGGGGGGAGAGGGAGTAGGGGGAAGGGGAGGGAAAGAGGAGGGGAGGGGAACGTGGGAAATAGTAGGGGAGGGGGAGTGGGGGGGGAGAGAGGAGGGGAGGAGGGAGGAGGGGGAGGAGGGAGAGTGACGGGGAAAGGGGGGAGGGAGGGGAGGGAAAAGGGAGGGGGAGGAGGGAGGAGGGGAGGGGGGAAGAGGGAGGAGGGGGGAAGGGAGGGGAGGGGGAAGGGGGTGGGGGAAAAGGAGGGGGAGATTGACGGGGAAATAGGGGAGGGGGAAATTGGGGGGGAGAGGGAGTAGGGGGAAGGGGAGGGAAAGAGGAGGGGAGGGGGAGTGGGGGGGGAGAGAGAGAGGGGAGGAGGGAGGAGGGGGGAGGAGGGAGAGTGACGGGGAAAGGGGGGAGGGAGGGGAGGGAAAAGGGAGGGGAGGAGGGAGGAGGGGGGGAAGGGAGGGAGGGGGGAAGGGGGTGGGGGAAAAGGAGGGGAGATTGACGGGGAAATAGGGGAGGGGAAATGGGGGGGAGAGGGAGTAGGGGAAGGGGAGGGAAAGAGGAGGGGAGGGGAACGTGGGAATAGTAGGGGAGGGGAGTGGGGGGTGAGAGAGGAGGGAGGAGGGAGGAGGGGGAGGAGGGAGAGTGACGGGAAAGGGGGGAGGGAAGGGGAGGGAAAAGGGAGGGGGAGGAGGGAGGAGGGGAGGGGAAGAGGGAGGAGGGGGGAGAGGGGAGGGGGAGGGGGGGAAAGGGGGGGAGATTGACGGGGAAATAGGGGAGGGGGAAATTGGGGGGGAGAGGGAGTAGGGGGAAGGGGAGGGAAAGAGGAGGGGAGGGGAACGTGGGGAAATAGTAGGGCGAGGGGGAGTGAGGGGGGGAGAGAGGAGGGGAGGCGGGAGGAGGGGGGGAGGAGGGAGAGTGCCGGGGAAAGGGGGGAGGGCGGGGAGGGACCAGGGCGGGGAGAGGGAGGAGGGAGGGGGAAGGAGGGAAGGGCTGGGAGGAGGGAGGGTTGGCTGGTTGGGCCTTTTTTATTGTCCCTTCTGTGTGTGCGCGAAGTCCTTTCCCACTTTTCTTTTTCCCATTTTTTCTCTTTCGACTTGGCCTTCTGTCCCTCGCTGGTCTTGGCATTTTTTCTCTCTTCTTTCTTCTTCGGGGCTTCGAGCCTGGCCCATTTGCGGTCTTGCGTGCCCCTGCTTGCGGCTGTCTTCTTGCTTCTTTTCTTCGTTGCTCTATCCTTTCCCATTTTTGCTTTCTTTTCTTGCCCCTTCTTTTCTTGTTCCCATTTTTTCTTTTTCTTCGTTCTGCCCTTTCTTTCCCTCTTCTTTCTTTTCCGATCTTCTTTCGTTTGTCCTCTTCTCGATCGGCCGCGTGGCGGGTCGCGGGAGGGCCCCAGCGGTGCGGCAATGCCCGGAACCCAATTTCTTCCCTTGTTCTTCTTCTTTGGGTAGTTCCCCAGGTGGTTGTTGTCGGCGGCTAACCCCCCGAGCTGCACTGGTGTCATTCCTTGCCAGCTACCATCCTCGGCAGCCCAACCTTGCGCATTGCCGACCGTCCACCCAAATTCCCAATAGTAGCTGCCCCAGTGCGATTTCCGCCCGTCTGCAGGCAGCCCATTTCCCAGCACTAGCTTCCCCCGTGAGCTTCCCGCCTGCCACTGCACCCAAATTCCCAATAGTAGCTTCACCATTGCAATTTCCGCCCGTCTCCTGGCCATTTCCCAGCGCTAGCTTCACCAGTGGGATTTCCGCCCGTCTCCTGGCCATTTCCCAGCGCTAGCTTCACCAGTGGGATTTCCGCCCGTCTCCTGGCCGTTTCTCAGCGCTAGCTTCACCAGTGGGATTTCCGCCCGTCTCCTGGCCATTTCCCAGCACTGGCTTCACCAGTGGGATTTCCGCCCGTCTCCTGGCCATTTCCCAGCACTGGCTTCACCAGTGGGATTTCCGCCCGTCTCCTGGCCATTTCCCAGCGCTAGCTTCACCAGTGGGATTTCCGCCCGTCTCCTGGCCATTTCCCAGCGCTAGCTTCACCAGTGGGATTTCCGCCCGTCTCCTGCCCATTTCCCAGCGCTAGCTTCACCAGTGGGATTTCCGCCCGTCTCCTGGCCATTTCCCAGCGCTAGCTTCTCCAGTGGGATTTCCGCCCGTCTCCTGGCCATTTCCCAACACTAGCATCACCAGTGGGATTTCCGCCCGTCTCCCGGCCATTTCCCAGCGCTAGCTTCTACAGTGGGATTTCCGCCCGTCTCCTGGCCATTTCCCAGCGCTAGCTTCACCAGTGGGATTTCCGCCTGCAACTCCACCCAAACCCCACCGGTGGGATTTCTACCTGGCTTTCCCCCACCGAGCTGCACCAGTGTTATTCCTGCCTGCTTCCTTCCTCGGGAAATGGCCAGGAGACAGGCGGAAATCCCACTGGTGAAGCCCGTCTCCTGGCAATTTCACAGCACTAGCTTCACCAGTTGGATTTCTCCCTGGCAAAGCCATATTTGGCTTTTCCCACCAAGCTGCACCGGTGGGATACCTGCCCGTCTGCTGGCAACCCATTTCCCAGCACTAGCTTCACCAGGGGGATTTCCGCCCGTCTCCTGGCCATTTCCCAGCGCTAGCTTCACCAGTGGGATTTCCGCCTGGAAAGCCATCCAAACTCCACCAGTGGGATTTCTACCTGGCTTTTCAGCACCAAGCTGCACCGGTGTTATTCCTGCCTGGCAAAGCCCTGCTTTGGCTTTTCCTCCAAGCTGCACCGGTGGGATACCTGCCCGTCTGCTGCCAACCCATTTCCCAGCGCTAGCTTCACCAGTGGTATTTCCGCTCGCAACTCCACCCAAACCCCACCGGTGGGATTTCTACCTGGCTTTCACAACCGAGCTGCACCAGTGTTATTCCTGCCTGCTTCCTTCCTCGGCTGGCAACCTTGAGAATTGCAGACCGTCCACCCAAATTCCCAATAGTAGCTGCACCAGTGTGATTTCCGCCCGTCTGCTGGCAGCCCATTTCCCAGAGCTAGCTTCACCTCTGAGATTCCCGCCTGCCACTGGCCCCAAATTCCCAATAGTAGCTGCACCATTGAGATTTCTGCCTGTCTCCTGGCAATTTCCCAGCGCTAGCTTCGCCAGTGGGATTTCCGCCCGGTATCCCCTGCATCCAAACTCCACCGGTGGGATTTCTACCTGGCTTTTCCCCACCGAGCTGCACCAGTGCGATTTCCGCCTGCCTGCTGGCAACCCATTTCCCAACGCTAGGTTCACCGGTGGGATTTCTGCCTGTCTGCTGGCCACATATTTCCAATACTAGCTTCACCAGTGGGATTTCCGCCCGTCTGTTGGCAACCCTGGCAACACATTTCCCAGCGCTAGCTTCACCAGTGGTATTTCCGCCCGCAACTCCACCCAAACCCCACCGGTGGGATTTCTACCTGGCCTTTCCCCACCGAGCTTCACCAGTGTGATTCCTGCCTGCCTCCTTCCTCTGCTGGCCACCTTGAGAACTGCAGGCCGGTTCCCCCCATCGCTAGCTTCACCGGTGGGATTTCCGCCCGCAACTCCACCGGTGAGATTTCTACCTGTCTTCCCCCCACCGAGTTGCACCAGTGGGATTCCTGCCCGCTTCCTCCTCGATCGCAAGGCTGGCAGGCAGGAATTCACCAGGTAGAGCGCAAGGCTTTAGGGAGAAATTCCCCCCAATAGCTTCACCAGCCCAATTCCTGCCTGCCGGCAGGCCGATGTCACACAGGTCAAGCTTCCCAATGTGATTCTAGGGGAGGAATCGCATTGAGAGGGCGGAGTCAAGATCAGGCAGGAATTCACCAGGGTTGCACCAGTGGGATTCCTGCCCGCTTCCTCCTCAATAGCAAGGCTGGCAGGCAGGAATTCACCAGGTAGAGCGCAAGGCTTTAGGGAGAAATTCCCCCCAATAGCTTCACCAGTTCAATTCCTGCCCATCTGCTGGCCATTTCCCAATACTAGCTTCGCCGGTGGGATTTCCGCCCGCAACTCCACCCAAACTCCACCGGTGGGATTTCTACCTGGCTTTCCCCCACCAATCTTCACCGGTGTTATTCCTGCCTCCTTCCTTCCTGGAATCTCCAATACTAGCTGCACCAATGCTACTTCCGCCCGTCTGCTGGCAGCCCGTTTCCCAGCGTAGCTTCACCAGTGGGATTTCCGCCCGCAACTCCAACCAAACTCCACCGGTGGGATTCCTGCCTGGCAAAGCCCTGCTTTGGCTTTTCTCACCAAGCTGCACCGGTGGGATACCTGCCCGTCTGCTGGCAACCCATTTCCCAGCCCTACCTTCACCGGTGGGATTTCCGCTCGCAACTCCACCAAAACTCCACCGGTGGGATTCCTGCCTGGCAAAGCACTGCATTGGTTTTTCCCACCAAGCTGCACTAGTGTTATTCCTGCCTGCTTCCTCCCAGAGGAAGCTTCACCTTTCCCAGCGCTAGCTTCACCTGTGGGATTTCCGCCCGCAACCCCACCCAAACTCCACCGGTGGGATTTCTACCTGGCTTTTCCCACCAAGCTGCACCGGTGGGATTCCTGCCTGCCAAAGCTCTTCTTTGGCAAGTTTGGGAACTGACTAAGGTTGACAGCAATGCTAGCTTCACCGTTGGGATTTCCGCCCGTCTCCTGTCAACTTCACGGCGCTAGCTTCACTGGTTGGGTTTCTGCCTGCAACTCCACCCAAATTCCCAATACTAGCTGCACCATTGTGATTTCCGCCTGTCTGCTGGCCTCCCTGGCACCCCATTTCCCAGCACTAGCTTCACCTGTGGGATTTCCGCCCGGAACGCCACCCAAACTCCACCGGTGGGATTTCTACCTGGCTTTCCCAACCATCAATAGATCAGGCAGGAATTCACCAGGTAGATCAGGCAGGAATTCAACAAGTAGAGCAGGCAGGATTTTGCTGGCCCCTTTGGGAACTGCAGGCAGCCCCCCCAATTTCCAATACTAGCTGCACCAGTGAGATTTCTGCCCGTCTGCTGGCAATTTCCCAGCGCTAGCTTGACCGGTGGGATTTCCGCCCAGACCTCCATTCAAACTCCGCCGGTGGGATTTCTACCTGGCTTTTCCCAGCAAGCTGCACCAGTGCGATTCCTGCCTGGCAAATCCCTGCTTTGGCTTTCCCCCCAAGCTGCACCGGTTCCTGCCTGGCAAGCTTGGGAACTGCAGGCCGTCCCCCAATTTCCCAGCAGTAGCTTCACCGGTGTGATTTCCGCCCACGTCCGAACTCCACCAAGGGGATTTCTACCTGGCTTTTCCCACGAAGCTGCACCGGTGCGATTCCTGCCTGCCAAAGCACTCCTTTGTCCTGCTTGGGAACCTGACTAAGGTTGCCGGCAATCCTGGCTGCACCATTGTGATTTCCGCCTGTCTGCTGGCCGCCCTGGCACCCCATTTCCCAGCACCAGCTTCACCGGTGGGATTCCCGCCCACAACTCCAACCAAACTCCACCAAGGGGATTTCTACCTGGCTTTTCCCACCAAGCTGCACCGGTGCGATTCCTGCCTGGCAAAGCACTCCTTTGGCTATTTGGGAACCTTGCCGGCAATACTAGCTGCACCGTTGGGATTTCTGCCTGTCTGCTGGCAAGCTTGGGAACTGCAGGCCATTTCCCCCCATCATTCCCAATACTAGCTGCACCGGTGCGACTTCCGCCCGTCTCCTGGCAACCCATTTCCCAGTGCTAGCTTCGCCGGTGAGATTTCCGCCTACAAACCCACCCAAATTTCCAATGCTAGCTTCACCGGTGGGATTTCCGCCCGGAGCTCCACCGGTGAGATTTCTACCTGTCTTCCCCCCCACCGAGTTGCACCAGTGGGATTCCTGCCCGCTTCCTCCTCGATCGCAAGGCTGGCGGGCAGGAATTCACCAGGTAGAGCGCGAGGCTTTAGGGAGAAATCCCAAATAGCTTCACCAGTTGAATTCCTGCCTGCCGGCAGGCCGATGTCACACAGGTCAAGCTTCCCAAGGGGATTCTAGGGGAGGAATCCAGATCAGGCAGGAATTCAACAGGTAGATCAGACAGGAATTTATCAATAGATCAGGCAGGAATTCACCAGGTAGATCAGGCAGGAATTCACCAGGTAGAGCAGGCAGGAATTCATCAGTAGATCAGGCTGCTATTCACCAGGTAGATCAGGCAGCGATTCACCAGGTAGAGCAGATTCATCAGTAGATCAGGCAGCAATTCATCAGATAAAGCTGATTCATTAATAGACCAGGCAGCAATTCATCAGGTAGAGCAGATTCATCAGTAGATCAGGCAGAAATTCATCAGGTAGCGCAGATTCATCAGTAGATCAGGCAGAAATTCATCAGGTAGATCAGGCAGTGTTTCTTCAATAGATCAGGGAGGAATTCAACAGGTAGATCAGGTAGGAATTCAACAGGTATACCAGATTCATCAGTAGATCAGGCAGGAATTCATCAGGTAGAGCAGAATCATCTGTAGATCAGGCAGGAATTCAACAGGCAGATCAGGTAGGAATTCAACAGGTATACCAGATTCATCAATAGATCAGGCAGGAATTCAACAGGTAGAGCAGATTCATCAGTAGATCAGGCAGGAATTCACCAGGTAGATCAGGCAGGAATTCAACAGGTAGAGCAGAATCATCAGTATATCAGGCAGGAATTCAACAGGCAGACCAGGTAGGAATTCAACAGGTATACAAGATTCATCAATAGATCAGGCAGGAATTCAACAGGTTTACCAGATTCATTAATAGATCAGGCAGGAATTCACCAGGTAGATCAGGCAGCGATTCATCAGTAGATCAGGCAGAAATTCATTAGGTAGAGCAGATTAATCAGCAGATCAGGCTGAAATTCACCAGGTAGCTCAGGCAAGAATTCATCAGTAGATCAGGCTGCTATTCACCAGGTAGATCAGGCAGCAATTCATCAGGTAGAGCAGATTCATCAGTAGATCAGGCAGGAATTCACCAGGTAACCAGATTCATCAATAGATCAGGCAGGAATTCATCAGGTAGAGCAGATTCATCAATAGATCAGGCAGCAATTCACCAGGTAGATCAGGCAGCAATGCACCAGGTAGAGCGCAAAGATCAAGCAGTGATTCCCCAACAGATCAGGCCGCAATCCACCAGGTAGAGCGCAAGGGTCAGGCAGCGATTCCTCAACAGATCAGGCTGCAATCCACCAGGTAGAGCGCGAAGCTTTTCCTCCCCTTAATATCTAAATTTCCCATTAATTCAGGCAGAAATCCACCAGGTAGAGCGCAACAGTTTCCCCCACTGATATCTAAATTTCCCATTAATTCAGGCAGAAATCTCAAAGGTAAAGCCAATTTTTCAGGCCAGCCTCACCAGTTGAATGAGATCAGGCCGCAATCCACCAGGTAGAGCGCGGATCTTCTCCTCCCCTTACTACCTAAATCCCCGTTAATTCAGGCAGAAATCTCACAGGTAAAGCCCATTTTCCAGGCCAGCTTCACCTGTTGAACTTCTGACTACCGGCTGCAATTCACCAACAGATCAGGCCGCAATCCACCAGGTAGAGCGCGAATCTTTTCCTCCCCTTAATACTTAATCCCCATTAATTCAGGCAGAAATCCCACAGGTAAAGCCCATTTTTCAGACTCCCCTTCATACCTAAATCCCATTAATTCAGGCCACAATCCACCAGGTAGAGCGCAAATCTTTCCCTCCATTGAATATCTAAATTTCCCATTAATTCAGGCAGAAATCTCACAGGTAAAGCCAATTTTTAAGACTAGCTTTACAGGTTGAACTCCAGGCCGATGTCACACAGGTGAAGCTTCCCTCCCAAATCGAAATCCCCATTAATTCAGGCTGCAATTCACCAGGTAGAGCGCGATCGTTTTCCTCCCCTTAATACCTAAATTCCCATTAATTCAGGCAGAAATCTCACAGGTAAAGCCAGTTTTTCAGGGTCCCCTTCATATCTAAATTCCCCTTAATTCAGGCAGAAATCACACAGGTAAAGCCAATTTTCACCCTAGTTTTACCGGTTGAAATTCAGGCCGATGTCACACAGGTGAAGTTTCACAATGAGATCTAAATTGCCATTAATTCAGGCAGAAATCCCACAGGAAAAGCCAATTTTCCAGGCCGGTTTCAGGCCACAATCCACCAGGTAGAGCGCAAAGCTTTCCCTCCATTTAATACATAAAATCCCATTAATTCAGGCAGAAATCTCACCGGTTAAGCCGATTTTCAGGCAGAAATCCCACCGGAAAAGCCAATTTTTCAGACTCCCCTTTAATATCTAAATTCCCATTAATTCAGGCAGAAATCTCACCGGAAAAGCCCATTTTCAGGCAGAAATCTCACTGGTAAAGCCAATTTTCATCCAGAAATCCAACAGGTAAGGCGCATTTTTCAGACTAGTTTTAAAGGTTGAATTTCAGGCCGATGTCACACAGGTGAAGCGTCACAATGGTAGCCCAGGGGAGTTGAAGGGGAGGCAAGACCAGCACCCAAAGGTGCCCCCCAGGGCAAGATGGCGTCGGTCGGGAAGGAGAGGTTCTTGCCACAGGAACCCTATTATATCCCGGGGTGAGTTTATATTATTATTATTATTATTATTATTATTATTATTATTATTATTATTATTATTATTATTATTATATTCTGGGGTGAGTTTACATTATTATTATTATTATTATTATTATTATTATTATTATTATTATTATTATATTCTGGGGTGAGTTTACATTATTATTATTATTATTATTATTATTATTATTATTATTATTATTATTATTATATTCTGGGGTGAGTTTACATTATTATTATTATTATTATTATTATTATTATTATTATTATATTCTGGGGTGAGTTTACATTATTATTATTATTATTATTATTATTATTATTATTATTATTATTATTATATCCCGGGGTGAGTTTATATTATTATTATTATTATTATTATTATTATTATTATTATTATTATTATATTCTGGGGTGAGTTTACATTATTATTATTATTATTATTATTATTATTATTATTATTATTATTATATCCCGGGGTGAGTTTATATTATTATTATTATTATTATTATTATTATTATTATTATTATTATTATTATATTCTGGGGTGAGTTTACATTATTATTATTATTATTATTATTATTATTATTATTATTATTATATTCTGGGGTGAGTTTACATTATTATTATTATTATTATTATTATTATTATTATTATTATTATTATATCCCGGGGTGAGTTTATATTATTATTATTATTATTATTATTATTATTATTATTATTATTATTATATCCCGGGGTGAGTTTATATTATTATTATTATTATTATTATTATTATTATTATTATTATTATTATTATTATTATTATTATTATATTCTGGGGTGAGTTTACATTATTATTATTATTATTATTATTATTATTATTATTATTATTATTATATCCCAGGGTGAGGGAGAAATATATATATATATAATTTTATATATCTATATTTCTATATATATTTCAGATCTACTTCTTTCTTTCCAGATCTCCCCATTTCTTTCCAGATCTCCCCATTTCCCTGCATATCGTGATCTACCTCTTTCTTTGTAGATCCCCATTTCGTTGCAGATCTATTTCTTTCCAGATCTCCCCATTTCTTTCTAGATCTCCCCATTTCTTTCCGGATCCTCCGTCTCCCAGGCAGCATATAAATCACATTTCCCATCATTCCATATGCTCCCCATTCGCTTCCTCCCACCGGGTTGGTCCGGATGATCCCAGGGATCTATTTCCTTGCAGATCTACCTATTTCCTTGCAGATCTACCTATTTCTTTGCGGATCGCGATCTATTTCCTTGTTGATCTACTTCTTTCTTTCCAGATCTCCTCATTTCTTTCCAGATCTACCTATTTCTTTGCGGATCGCGATCTATTTCTTTGTAGATCTACCTATTTCTTTGCAGATCCACCTATTTCTTTGCTGATTGCGATCTACCTATTTCCTTGCAGATCTACTTCTTTCTTTCCAGATCTCCTCATTTCTTTCCAGATCTACCTATTTATTTGCGGATCGCCGTCTATTTCCTTGCAGATCCACCTATTTCTTTGCGGATCGCGATCTATTTCCTTGTAGATCTACCTATTTCCTTGCAGATCACGATCTATTTCCTTAGAGATCTACCTCTTTCTTTGCAGATCCACCTATTTCTTTGCGGATCGTGATCTACCTATTTCCTTGCAGATCTACTTCTTTCTTTCCAGATCTCCTTTCTTTCCAGATCTACCTATTTCTTTGCGGATCGCCGTCTATTTCCTTGCAGATCTACCTATTTCCTTGCGGATCGCGATCTATTTCCTTGTAGATCTACCTATTTCTTTGCAGATCCACCTATTTCTTTGCTGATCGTGATCTACCTATTTCCTTGCAGATCTTTCTTTCCAGATCTCCTCATTTCTTTCCAGATCTACCTATTTTTTTGCGGATCGCAATCTATTTCTTTGTAGATCTACCTATTTCTTTGCAGATCTACTTCTTTCTTTCCAGATCTCCCTATTAATTGCAGATCTCCCTATTTCTTTGCCGATCCACCTATTGCCTTGCAGATCTACTTATTTCCTTGCAGATCTACTTCTTTCTTTCCAGATCTACCTATTTCCTTGCGGATCACCATCTATTTCCTTGCAGATCTACTTATTTCCTTGCAGATCTACTTATTTCCTTGCAGATCTACTTATTTCTTTGCAGATCTCCCTATTAATTCCACATCTCCCTATTTCTTTGGAGAGATCTGCTTCTTTCTTTGCAGATCTCTTTCTTTCCATATGGCAATCTACCTATTTCCTTGCAGATCAACCTACTGATTTGCAGATCTATTTCCATCCAGATCTCCCTATTTCCTTGCAGATCCACCTGTTTCTTTGCAGATCCACCTATTTATCTGCGGATCACAATCCACCTATCTCTTTGCATATCGTGATCTATATTTCCTTGCAGATCTCTTTCTATTCAGATCTCCCTCTTCCTTTCCAGATCTCCCTCTTTCTTTGTGGATCTTGATCTTCCTATTTCTTTCCAGATCTCTTTCTTTCCAGATCTCCCTCTTTCTTTGCAGATCTCCTTCTTTCTTTCCAGATTTCCCCATTTCTTTCCAGATCTCTTTCTATTCAGATCTCCCTCTTTCTTTCCAGATCTCCCTCTTTCTTTGTGGATCTTGATCTTCCTATTTCTTTCCAGATCTCCTTCTTTCTTTCCAGATTTCCCCATTTCTGTCCAGATCTCTTTCTATTCAGATCTCCCTCTTTCTTACCAGATCTCCCTCTTTCTTTGTGGATCTTGATCTTCCTATTTCTTTCCAGATCTCTTTCTTTCTAGATCTACCTATTTCTTTGCAGATCTCCTTCTTTCTTTGCAGATCTCCTTTCTTTCCAGATTTCCCCATTTCTTTCCAGATCTCTTTCTATTCAGATCTCCCTCTTTCTTTGTGGATCTTGATCTTCCTATTTCTTTCCAGATCTCTTTCTTTCTTTCCAGATCTCCTTCTTTCTTTCCAGATTTCCCCATTTCTTTCCAGATCTCTTTCTATTCAGATCTCCCTCTTTCTTTGTGGATCTTGATCTTCCTATTTCTTTCCAGATCTCTTTCTTTCCAGATCTACCTATTTCTTTGCAGATCTCCTTCTTTCTTTCCAGATCTCCCTCTTTCTTTGTGGATCTTGATCTTCCTATTTCTTTCCAGATCTCTTTCTTTCCAGATCTACCTATTTCTTTGCAGATCTCCTTCTTTCTTTCCAGATCTCCTTCTTTCTTTCCAGATTTCCCCATTTCTTTCCAGATCTCTTTCTATTCAGATCTCCCTCTTTCTTTCCAGATCTCCCTCTTTCTTTGTGGATCTTGATCTTCCTATTTCTTTCCAGATCTCTTTCTTTCCAGATCTACCTATTTCATAGTGGATCTTGATCTTCCTATTTCTTTGCAGATCTCCTTCTTTCTTTCCAGATCTCCTTCTTTCTTTCCAGATTTCCCCATTTCTTTCCAGATCTCTTTCTATTCAGATCTCCCTCTTTCTTTGTGGATCTTG
>NC_070621.1:364456-376956 GCF_027172205.1 Podarcis raffonei
TTCTAGGGTTCTGGGTGCGAAATCGGATTTTTCTAGATTTTTCAGGGGGATTCCTAGATTTCTGCTTGCGGGGAGTTCTAGATTTCTCCTAGAAAATCTAGAAAAATCTGGATTTTTCATGGGGCGATTTCTGCTGGCGGGGAGGGCCGGGTTGCGGGTTCGAATTCTGATTTTTTCCGGATTTTTCTAGGGAAATCGGGGTTTTTCGTGGGGTTGCTAGACTTCTGCTTGCGGGGAGAGCAGGTGGCGGGTGCGAATTGGGGTTCTTCCGGATTTTTCCGCATGGATTTTTCCTTTTCCGACCCGATTTTCCCCCAATTTTCCCCTTTTCCGTCCCAATTTCCCCTCTTTTTCTGCCCCAATTTTTCCCTTTTCCGTCCCAATTTTTCCCTTTTCCACCCCAATTTTCCCCCTTTTTCTGCCCCAATTTTTCCCCTTTCCACCCCAATTTCCCTTTTCTGCCTCAATTTCTCCCTTTTTTACCCCAATTTCCCAATTTTTCCACCCCAATTTTCCCCCTTTTCCATCCCAATTTCCCCCTTTTTACCCCAATTTCCCCTCTTTTTCCACCCCAATTTCCCCCCTTTTCACCCCAATTTCCCCCCAATTTTTCCCTTTTCCGCCCCGATTTTTCCCTTTTCCGTCCCAATTTTCTCCCTTTTTTCACCCCAATTTTTCCCCTTTTCACCCCAATTTCCCCTCTTTTTCTGCCCCAATTTCTCCCTTTTTTACCCCAATTTTCCCCCTTTTCACCCCAATTTTTCCCCTTTCCACCCCAATTTCCCCTCTTTTTCTGCCCCAATTTCTCCCTTTTTTACCCCAAATTTCCCAATTTTTCCCTTTTCCGAGCCAATTTTCCCCTTTTCCGTTCCAATTTCCCCCCCTTTTTCCACCCCAATTTTTCCCCTTTTCACCCCAATTTCCCCTCTTTTTCTGCCCCAATTTCTCCCTTTTTTACCCCAAATTTTCCCCCTTTCCACCCCAATTTCCCCTCTTTTTCTGCTCCAATTTTTCCCTTTTTCACCCCAAATTTCCCCCCAATTTTTCCCTTTTCCGAGCCAATTTTCCCCTTTTCCGTCCCAATTTCCCCCCCTTTTTCCACCCCAATTTTTCCCCTTTTCACCCCAATTTCCCCTCTTTTTCTGCCCCAATTTCCCAATTTTCCCTTTTCCACCCCAATTTCCCCTCTTTTTCTGCCCCAATTTCTCCCTTTTTTACCCCAAATTTCCCTTTTTCCACCCCAATTTTTTTCCTAAATTTTTCCCTTTTTCAAAAAAAATTTTTTTGGGTTTTTCCAGATTTTTCCGCATGAATTTTTCCTTTTCCGCCCCGATTTCCCCCCTTTTCCCACCCCAATTTCCCCTTTTTTTCTGCCCCAATTTCTCCCTTTTTTACCCCAAATTTCCCTTATTCCACCCCAATTTCCCCCTAATTTTTTCCCTTTTTCACCCCAATTTCACCCATTTCCCCCCTTTTCCGTCCCAATTTTCCCCCAATTTCCCACCCCAATTTCTCCCTTTTCCACCCCAATTTGCCCTCTTTTTCCGCCCCAATTTCTCCTTTTTACCCCCAATTCCCCCCCTTTTTCCACACCGTTCCCCCTAAATTTCCCCCTTTTTCACCCTAATTTCCCAATTTTTCCCTTTTTCACCCCAATTTCCCCCAATTTCCCCCTTTTTCACTCCAATTTCCCCCCGATTTCCCCCCGTTTTCCGTCCCAATTTTTCCCCTTTTGCCACCCCAATTTTTCCCTTTCCCCCCCAATTTCCCCCCCGATTTTCCATCCCAATTTCCCCCCTTTTTCTGCCCCAATTTCTCCCTTTTTCACTCCAATTTCCCCCCTTTTTCCACCCCAATTTTTCCCTTTTTCACCCCAATTTCCCCCCTTTTACCACCCCAATTTTTCCCAATATTTCCCTTTTCCGCCCCAATTTTTCCCCTTTTCTAGAATTTTCTACGGATTTCCACAAATCCATAGTTCTCGATTTCTCCTTGCGGGGATTTCTAGATTTCTCTTTGCAAGGATTTCTGGATTTTTCCTGATTTCTGCTTCTTGGGTTTTCTGGATTTTTTTATTGATGTCTAGATTTCTGCTTGCGGGGAGTTCTATATTTTGATTTCTGGATTTCTTCTTGGAGTTCTAGATTTTTCCTGATTTCTAGATTTCTGCTTGCGGGGAGTTCGAGATTTCTGACAGGGATTTCTAGATTTTTCCTTGCAGGGAGTTCTAGATTTCCCCTGATTTCTAGATTTCTGCTTGCAGGGATTTCTAGATATCTCCTTGCAGGGATTTCTAGATTTTTCCTTGTGGGAATATCTGGATTTCTCCTGATTTCTCGATTTCTCCTGGCGGGGATTTTGGGATTTCTTCTTGGAGGGTTTTCTGGATTTTTCCTGGGGTGGATTTCTAGATTCCTGCTTGCGGGGATTTCTTGATTTTTCACGGTGGGGATTTCTAGATTTCTCCGTGATTTCTAGGTTTTTCCTGGCGGGGATTTCTAGATTTTGATTTCTAGATTTCTCCTTGAGGGGATTTCTAGATTTCATTTCTAGATTTCTCCTTGCAGGGATTTCTAGATTTCATTTCTAGATTTCTCCTTGCAGGGATTTCTAGATTTTTTCCTGATTTCTAGGTTTTTCCGGGTGGGGATTTCTATCTATCTAGATTTCTGCTTACAGGGATTTCTAGATTTCTCCTGGCAGGGATTTCTAGATTTCTTCCTGAAGTGTTTTCTAGATTTCTCCTGATTTCTAGATTTCTCCTTGCGGGGATTTCTAGATTTCTCCTGGCAGGGATTTCTAGATTTCTCCTTGCGGGGATTTCTAGATTTTGGGCAGGGAATTCTAGATTTCTCCTGGCAGGGATTTCTAGATTTCTTCTTGGAGGGATTTCTAGATTTTTTCCCCTGATTTCTAGATTTCTCGTTGCGGGGATTTCTAGATTTTTTCCTGATTTCTAGATTTCCCTTTGCAGGGATTTCTAGATTTCCCCCCTGATTTCTAGATTTCTCCTTGCGTGGATTTTTATTTCTTTGGAGGGTTTTCTAGATTTCTTATTGCAGGGATTTCTAGATTTCCCTTTGCAAAGATTTCCAGATTCCTTCCTTTGGGATTTCTAGATTTATCCTGATTTCTAGATTTCTCCTTGCAGGGATTTCTAGATTTATCCTGATTTCTAGATTTCTCCTTGCACGGATTTCTAGATTTCCCCCCCTGATTTCTAGATTTCTCCTTGCAGGGATTTCTAGATTCCCCCCTGATTTCTAGATTTCTCCTTGCACGGATTTCTAGATTTTTTCCCCGTTTTCTAGATTTCTCGCACGGATTTCTAGACCCCCCCCCCCGATTTCTAGATTTCTCCTGGCAGGGATTTCCAGATTTTTCCTGATTTCTAGATTTCTCCTTGCAGGGATTCCTATATTTCTTCCCAGAATTTCTGGATTTCTCCTTGCAGGGATTTCTAGATTTCTTCTTGAAGGGTTTTCTAGATTTTTTTTTCTGATTTCTAGATTTCTGGTAGGGATTTCTAGATTTCTTTTGGGATTTCTAGATTTCTCCTTGCAGGGATTTCTAGATTCCCCCCTGATTTCTAGATTTCTCCTTGCAGGGATTCCTATATTTCTTCCCAGAATTTCTGGATTTCTCCTTGCAGGGATTTCTAGATTTTTCCTGATTTCTAGATTTCTCCTTCCAGAAATTTCTAGATTTCTCCTTGCAGGGATTTCTAGATTTCTTCTTGAAGGGTTTTCTAGATTTCTAGATTTTTTCTGATTTCTAGATTTCTGACAGGGATTTCTAGATTTCTTTTGGGATTTCTAGATTTCTGCTTGCAGGGATTTCTAGATTTTTTTCCTGGTTTCCAGATTTCTCCTTGCAGGGATTTCTAGATGTCTAGATTTTGCCTGGCAGGGATTTCTAGATCTCTCCCCAGAATTTCCAGATTTCTCCTTGTGGGGATTTCTAGATTTTTCCTGATTTCTAGATTCCCCCCAATTTTTAGATTTCTCCTTGCGGGGATTTCTAGATTTTTCCTGATTTCTAGAATTCCCCCCTGATTTCTAGATTTCTCCTGGCGGGGATTCCTATATTTTTCCTGATTTCCAGATTTCTCCTGGCGGGGATTTCTAGATGTCTAGATTTTGCCTAGCAGGGATTTCTAGATCTCTCCCCGGAATTTCCAGATTTCTCTTTGCAGGGTTTTCTAGATTTCTCCTGATTTCTAGATTTCTCCTTGCAGGGATTCCTAGATTTCTTCCCAGAATTTCTGGATTTCTCCTTGCAGGGATTTCTAGATTTCTACTTGAAGGGTTTTCTAGATTTCTTTCCTGATTTCTAGATTTCTCCTTGCAGAGATTTATAGATTTCTACTTGAAGGGTTTTCTAGATTTCTAGATTTTTTTCCTGGTTTCTAGATTTCTCCTTGCAAGGATTTCTTCACAGAATTCCTGGATTTCTCCTTGCAGGGTTTTCTAGATTTCTACCGATTTCTAGATTTCTGGCAGGGATTTCTAGATTTCTTTTGGGATTTCTAGATTTCTCCTTGCAGGGATTTCTAGATTTTTTCCTGATTTCTAGATTTCTCCTTGCAGGGATTTCTAGATGTCTAGATTTTGCCTGGCAGGGATTTCTAGATCTCTCCCTGGAATTTCTAGATTTCTCTTTGCAGGGATTTCTAGATTTCTCCTGATTTCTAGATTTCTCCTTGCAGGGATTTCTAGTTTTTTCCTGATTTCTAGATTTCTTCTTGCAGGGATTTCTAGATTTTTTCCTGATTTCTAGATTTCTCCTTGCAGGGATTTCTAGATTTTTCCTGATTTCTAGATTTCTACTTGGGGGGGATTTTCATTTCTTGGATGGTTTTCTAGATTTCTACTTGCGGGGATTTCTAGATTTCTCTTTGCAAAGATTTCTAGATTTCTTTTGGGATTTCTACATTTCTGTTTGCGGGGATTTCCAGAATTCCCCCCTGAATTCTAGATTTCCCCTTGCAGGGATTTCTAGATTTTTTCCTGATTTCTAGAATCCCCCCCCCCATTTCTAGATTTCTCCTTGCGGAAATTCTAGATTTTTCCTGATTTCTAGATCTCCCCCGATTTCTAGATTTTTCCTTGCAGGGATTTCTAGATTTCTTTCCTGATTTCTAGATTTCTCCTTGCAGGGATTCCTATATTTCTTCCCAGAACTTCTGGATTTCTCCTTGCAGGGATTTCTAGATTTCTTCTTGAAGGGTTTTCTAGATTTCTAGATTTTTTTTCTGATTTCTAGATTTCTGGGAGGGATTTCTAGATTTCTTTTGGGATTTCTAGATTTCTCCTTGCAGGGATTTCTAGATTTCTCCTTGCAGGGATTTCTAGATTTTTTTCCTGATTTCTAGATTTCTCCTTGCAGGGATTTCTAGATTCCCCCCTGATTTCTCCTTGCAGGGATTTCTAGATGTCTAGATTTTGCCTGGCAGGGATTTCTAGATCTCTCCCCGGAATTTCCAGATTTCTCCTTGTGGGGATTTCTAGATTTCTACTTGCAGGGATTTCTATATTTCTGCTTGCAGGGATTCCTAGATTTCTCCTTCCAGAAATTTCTAGATTTCTCCTTGCAGGGATTCCTATATTTCTTCCCAGAACTTCTGGATTTCTCCTTGCAGGGATTTCTAGATTTCTTCTTGAAGGGTTTTCTAGATTTCTAGATTTCTTTTCTGATTTGTAGATTTCTGGCAGGGATTTCTAGATTTCTACTTGCAGGGATTTCTATATTTTTCCTGATTTCTCCTTGCGGGGATTTTTATTTCTTTGGAGGGTTTTCTAGATTTCTGATTGCGGGGATTTCTAGATTTCTCTTTGCAAAGATTTCCAGATTCCTTCCTTTGGGATTTCTAGATTTATCCTGATTTCTAGATTTCTCCTTGCAGGGATTTCTAGATTTTTCCTGATTTCTAGAATTCCCCCGATTTCTAGATTTCTCCTTGCAGGGATTTCTAGATTTTTCCTGGCGGGGATTTCTAGATTTTTTCCTGATTTCTAGATTTCTCCTTGCAGGGATTCCTAGATTTCTCCTTCCAGAAATTTCTAGATTTCTCCTTGCAGGGATTCCTAGATTTCTTCCCAGAATTTCTGGATTTCTCCTTGCAGGGATTTCTAGATTTCTTCTTGAAGGGTTTTCTAGATTTCTAGATTTCTTCTGATTTCTAGATTTCTGGCAGGGATTTCTAGATTTCTTTTGGGATTTCTAGATTTCTCTTTGCAGGGATTTCTAGGTTTTCCCCTGATTTCTAGAATTCCCCTGATTTCTAGAATTCCCCCCTGATTTCTAGATTTTTCCTGATTCCTAGATTTCTCCCTCCAGAAATTTCTAGATTTCTCCTTGCAGGGATTCCTACATTTCTTCCCAGAACTTCTGGATTTCTCCTGGCAGGGATTTCTAGATTTCTTCTTGAAGGGTTTTCTAGATTTCTAGATTTCTTCTGATTTCTAGATTTCTGGCTGGGATTTCTAGATTTCTTTTGGGATTTCTAGATTTTGCTTTGCAGGGTTTTCTAGATTTTTCCTGATTTCTAGATTTCCCCTTGCAGGGATTTCTAGATTTTTCCTGATTTCTAGAATTCCCCCCAATTTCTAGAATTCCCCCCTGATTTCTAGATTTCTCCTTGCAGGGATTTCTAGATTTTTCCTGATTTCTAGATTCCTCCTTGCAAGGATTTTTCTGGAGGGCGGAGCTTCCCTCTCGCTGACCCCGCCCCTCTTTTTGACCCCGCCCCCCAGACGACCCGCGTCGAGGCCACGCCCCTCCCTCCGCCCACCGAGACGACGACGGACATCTGCCGCTTTGACCGCACCCCCAAGATGGACGCCCCCAACCTGGTCCAGAGGAAGGCCATTTCCGGTAGGCCCCGCCCCTTCCTGCGGAAGCCCCGCCCACTTCCTCCAGAAGACACGCCCCCAACCAGGAATTCCCTAGATTTCTCCTTGCGGGGATTTCTGGAATGGATTTCTAGATTTCTCCTTCCTGGCATGGCCCCACCCCTTCCTCCAGAAGGCCCGCCCCTTCCTGCAGAAGGCCCGCCCCCAACCCAGAAAGCTCCACCCTCTTTCTAGTTTCCTCCTTCCCTCAATTTCTAGAACTTTCTGGGAATTCTAGTTTCCTCCTGCCTGGGAATTCTAGTTTCCTCCTTCCTGGGAATTTCTAGATTTCTTCCTGGGAATTCTAGTTTCCTCCTTCCTGGAAATTCTATTTTCTGGGAATTCTAGTTTCCTCCTTCCTGGAAATTCTAGTTCCTGGGAATTCTAGTTTCCTCCTTCCTGGGAATTCTAGTTTCCTCCTTCCTGGGAATTTCTAGATTTCTTCCTGGGAATTCTAGTTTCCTCCTTCCTGGGAATTCTAGTTTCCTCTTTCCTGGAAATTCTATTTTCTGGGAATTCTAGTTTCCTCCTTCCTGGAAATTCTAGTTCCTGGGAATTCTAGTTTCCTCCTGCCTGGGAATTCTAGTTTCCTCCTTCCTGGGAATTTCTAGATTTCTTCCTGGGAATTCTAGTTTCCTCCTTCCTGGGAATTCTAGTTTCCTCTTTCCTGGAAATTCTATTTTCTGGGAATTCTAGTTTCCTCCTTCCTGGGAATTCTAGTTTCCTCTTTCCTGGAAATTCTATTTTCTGGGAATTCTAGTTTCCTCCTTCCTGGGAATTCTAGTTTCCTCCTTCCCTCAATTTCTAGAACTTTCTGGGAATTCTAGTTTCCTCCTGGGAATTCTAGTTTCTGGGAATTCTAGTTTCCTCCTTCCTGGGAATTCTAGTTTCCTCCTTCCCTCAATTTCTAGAACTTTCTGGGAATTCTAGTTTCCTCCTGGGAATTCTAGTTTCTGGGAATTCTAGTTTCCTCCTTCCTGGGAATTCTAGTTTCCTCCTTCCCTCAATTTCTAGAACTTTCTGGGAATTCTAGTTTCCTCCTGGGAATTCTAGTTTCTGGGAATTCTAGTTTCCTCCTTCCTGGGAATTCTAGTTTCCTCCTTCCCTCAATTTCTAGAACTTTCTGGGAATTCTAGTTTCCTCCTTCCTGGGAATTCTAGTTTCTGGGAATTCTAGTTTCCTCCTTCCCTCAACTTCTAGAACTTACTGGGAATTCTAGTTTCTTCCTTCCTGGGAATTCTAGTTTCCTCCTTCCTGGGAATTCTCGTTTCCAAGGCGCCCTCAAAACTATGTTTCCCGCACCAATTTCTGGTTTGGGAATTCTAGATTTCTCCTTCCTGGGAATTCTAGTTTCTGGGAATTCTAGTTTCCTCCCCTGAATTTCTAGAATACTTCCTGGGAATTCTAGTTTCCTCCTTCCTGGGAATTCTAGTTTCTGGGAATTCTAGTTTCCTCCTTCCCTCAATTTCTAGAACTTTCTGGGAATTCTAGTTTCCTCCTGGGAATTCTAGTTTCCTCCTTCCCTCAATTTCCAGAACTTTCTGGGAATTCTAGTTTCCTCTTTCCTGGGAATTCTAGTTTCCTCCTTCCTGGGAATTCTAGTTTCCTCCTTCCCTCAATTTCTAGAACTTTCTGGGAATTCTAGTTTCCTCCTTCCTGGGAATTCTAGTTTCCTCCTTCCTGGGAATTCTAGTTTCCAAGGCGCCCTCATTTCCCGCACCGATTTCTAGTTTGGGAATTCTAGTTTCCTCCCTCCTGGGAATTCTAGTTTCCTCCTTCCTGGGAATTCTAGTTTCCCTGAATTTCTAGATTTCTCCTTCCAGGGAATTCTAGTTTCCAAGGCGCCCTCAAAACTATGTTTCCCACACCAATTTCTAATTTGGGAATTCTAGATTCCTCCTTCCTGGGAATTCTAGTTTCCCTGAATTTCTAGATTTCTCCTTCCTGGGAATTCTAGTTTCCTCATTCCCTCAACTTCTAGAACTTTCTGGGAATTCTAGTTTCCCTCCTGGGAATTCTAGTTTCCTCCTTCCTGGGAATACTCGTTTCCAAGGCGCCCTCAAAACTATGTTTCCCGCACCAATTTCTGGTTTGGGAATTCTAGATTTCTCCTTCCTGGGAATTCTAGTTTCCTCCTTCCTGGGAATTCTAGTTTCCTCCCCTGAATTTCTCGAATACTTCCTGGGAATTCTAGTTTCCTCCTTCCTGGGAATTCTAGTTTCTGGGAATTCTAGTTTCCTCATTCCCTCAATTTCTAGAACTTTCTGGGAATTCTAGTTTCCCTCCTGGGAATTCTAGTTTCCTCCTTCCTGGGAATTCTAGTTTCCCTGAATTTCTAGATTTCTCCTTCCTGGGAATTCTAGTTTCCTCCTTCCCTGAATTTCTAGAACTTCCTGGGAACTCTAGTTTCCTCCTTCCTGGAAATTCCAAGGCGCCCTCAAAACTACGTTTCCCGCACCAATTTTTGGTTTGGGAATTCTAGTTTCCTCCTTCCTGGGAATTCTAGTTTCCTCCTTCCTGGGAATCCTAGTTTCCTCCTTCCTGGGAATCCTAGTTTCCTCCTTCCTGGGAATTCTAGTTTCCAAGGCGCCCTCAAAACTACGTTTCCCACACCAATTTCTAGTTTGGGAATTCTAGTTTCCTCCTTCCTGGGAATCCTAGTTTCCTCCTTCCTGGGAATCCTAGTTTCCTCCTTCCTGGGAATCCTAGTTTCCTCCTTCCTGGGAATTCTAGTTTCCTCCTTCCCTCAATTTCTAGAACTTTCTGGGAACTCTAGTTTCCCTCCTGGGAATTCTAGTTTCCTCCTTCCTGGGAATTCTAGTTTCCTCCTTCCCTCAATTTCTAGAACTTTCTGGGAACTCTAGTTTCCCTCCTGGGAATTCTAGTTTCCTCCTTCCTGGGAATTCTAGTTTCCTCCTTCCTGGGAATTCTAGTTTCCCTGAATTTCTAGATTTCTCCTTCCTGGGAATCCTAGTTTCCTCCTTCCTGGGAATTCTAGTTTCCAAGGCGCCCTCAAAACTACGTTTCCCGCACCGATTTCTAGTTTGGGAATTCTAGTTTCCTCCTGCCCTCAATTTCTAGAACTTTCTGGGAATTCTAGTTTCCCTCCTGGGAATTCTAGTTTCTGGGAATACTAGTTTCCTCCTTCCTGGGAATTCTAGTTTCTGGGAATTCTAGTTTCCTCCTTCCCTCAATTTCTAGAACTTTCTGGGAATTCTAGTTTTCCCACTGGGAATTCTAGTTTCTGGGAATTCTAGTTTCCTCCTTCCTGGGAATTCTAGTTCCCAAGGTGCCCTCAAAACTATGTTTCCTGCACCGATTCTACATTTCCCAGGATTCTAGATTTCTAGGGCGCCTGAACTATATTTCCTAGGAATTCTAGATTCTAGGGCACCTGAACTACGCTTCCCGGGAATTCTAGATTTCCTCCCCTGAATTTCTATATTTTTCCAGGGAATTCTAGTTTTCTCCTTCCTTGGAATTCTAGTTTTCCTGGGAATTCTAGTTTCCTTCTTCCCTCAACTTCTAGAACTTTCTGGGAATTCTAGTTTCCCTCCTGGGAATTCTAGTTCTTTCCTTAATGGGAGTTCTAGTTTCCTCCTGGCGGCGCCCAACCCGGCGCCCTCCAAACTACGTTTCCCTCACAGGCTACACCGGCTACATCCCGCGCTTCCCCTGGATCATGGGAGAAAACTACACCACCGGGGTCAAGGACGCCATGGACGAGTTCGACCGCAACCAGGTGCGCGCGCTACAACTCCCGGAAGGCGCCGGCGCCCGGTTCTAGATCCGGGGACAAGGTCTGGATCCGGATCCGGGGTCAAATCCAGATCCGGGGAAGGGGGTCAGGCTAGATGAACCGCCAACCCGCGCGCTACAACTCCCAGGCGCCCCGTTCTAGATCTGGATCCGGGGGAAAGGTCTGGATCCGAACCCGGGTGAAAGTTCTGGATCCGGAGTCAAATCCGGATCCTGGGAGGGGATCAGGCTGGATGACCCGCCAACCCGCGCGCTACAACTCCCAGGCGCCCGGTTCTAGATCTGGGGGAAAGGTCTGAAGTCCGGATCCGGGGAAAAGTTCTGGATCCAGAGTCAAACCGGATCCTGGGAGGGGGTCAGGCTGGATGACCCGCCAACCCGCACGCTACAACTCCCAGGCGCTCGGTTCTAGATCTGGATCCGGGGGAAAGGTCTGGATCTGGGGGGGAGTCCGGATCCGGGGGAAAGTTCTGGATCCAGAGTCAAATCCGGATCCTGGGAAGGGGTCAGGCTGGATGACCCACCAACCCGCGCGCTACAACTCCCAGGCGCCCGGTTCTAGATCTGGATCTGGGGGGAAGTCCGGATCCGGGGGAAAGTTCTGGATCCGGAGTCAAATTCGGAGTCAGGCTGGATGAGCCGCCAACCCGCGCGCTACAACTCCCAGGCGCCCGGTTCTAGATCTGGATCCGGAGAAAAGGTCTGGATTTGGGGGGGGGAGTCCGGATCCGGGGAAAAGGTCTGGATCCGGAGTCAAATTCGGAGTCAGGCTGGATGACCCGCCAACCCGCGTGCTACAACTCCCAGGCGCCCGGTTCTAGATCCGGATCCGGGGGAAAGGTCTGGATCCGAACCCGGGGAAGAGGTCTGGATCCGGAGTCAAATCTGGATCCTGGGAGACGGTCAGGCTAGATGAACCGCCAACCCACGCGCTACAACTCCCAGGCGCCCGGTTCTAGATCTGGATCCGGAGAAAAGGTCTGGATCTGGGCGGAAGTCCGGATCCGGGGAAAAGTTCTGGATCCGGAGTCAAATCCGGATCCTGGGAGGGGGTCAGGCTAGATGACCCACCAACCCGCGCGCTACAACTCCCAGGCGCCCGGTTCTAGATCTGGATCTGGGGGGAAGTCCGGATCCGGGGGAAAGTTCTGGATCCGGAGTCGAATCTGGATCCTGGGAGGGGGTCAGGCTAGATGACCCATCAACCCGCGCGCTACAACTCCCAGGCGCCCGGTTCTAGATCTGGATCTGGGGAAAAGGTCTGGATCTGGGGGAAGTCTGGATCCGGATCCGGGGTCAAGTCCAGATCCTGGTAGGGAGTCAGGCTGGATGACCCGCCAACCCGCGCGCTACAACTCCCAGGCGCCTGGTTCTAGATCTGGATCCGGGGGAAAGGTCTGGATCCGCACCCGGGGAAGAGGTCTGGATCCGGATCCGGGATCAAGTCCAGATCCGGGGAAGGGGGTCAGGCTGGATGACCCGCCAACCCGCGCGCTACAACTCCCAGGCGCCCGGTTCTAAATCTGGATCCTGAGAAAAGGTCTGGATCTGGGGGGAGTCCGGATCCGGGGAAAAGTTCTGGATCCGGAGTCAAATTCGGAGTCAGGCTGGATGACCCACCAACCCGCGCGCTACAACTCCCAGGCGCCCCGGTTCTAGGTCTGGATCCGGGGGGAAGGTCTGGATCCGAACCCGGGGAAGAGGTCTGGATCCGGGATCAAGTCCGGATCCAGGAAAGGGGGTGAGGCTAGATGACCCACCAAGGCGCGCGCTACAACTCCCAGGCGCCCGGTTCTAGATCTGGATCTGGGGGAAAGGTCTCAAGTCCGGATCCGGGGAAAAGTTCTG
>NC_070621.1:381956-396956 GCF_027172205.1 Podarcis raffonei
ATAATAATTATAATTATAATTATATTTATTTTCAATAATAATAATAATAATATTTATATTTATTTTCAATAATAATAATAATAATTATTATTATTTTCAATAATAATAATAATAATAATAATATTTATTTTCAATAATAATAATAATAATAATTATAATTATTTTCAATAATAATAATAATAATAATAATAATAATAATAATTATATTTATTTTCCTCTCCCCCCAGCCATCCGCGACAACTACGCCCAGACCTTCGGCAACAGCACCCGCCAGGCCTACTTTGCCGAGCTCCGCCGGAGGCAGCGGGAGGGTTGAGAGGAAGCCAATAAAAAACGATAAAAACGAGAATCATCCTCAAAGCAGGCTTTTTATTGGCCGCCCAAAAGGATCACAACCGCAGGGGGGCGGGGCGGGGGGGAGGGCCGAGGGGAGAGGGGGCCTTCTAGGAAACAGGAACATCTTGGAGGACCGAGGGGAGGGGTGACCTTCTAGGAAAGAAACAGGAGCTGTAGAACGTCGTGGAGGACCTTCTAGGAAACCAGGAAGAGCGTCGAGAGGTGACCTTCTAGGAAACAGGAGGCGTTGGGAGAAGATGGTGGAGGACCTTCTAGGAAGTTGAACATGGTGGAGGACCTTCCAGGAGAGTTGACCTTCTAGGAAACAGGAGCCGTTGGGAGAAGATGGTGGAGGACCTTCTAGGAAGTTGAACATGGTGGAGGACCTTCCAGGAGAGTTGACCTTCTAGGAAACAGGAGCCGTTGGGAGAAGATGGTTGAGGACCTTCTAGGAAGTTGAACACGGCGGAGGACCTTCCAGGAGAGTTGACCTTCTAGAAACCAAGAGGAGGAGAACAACGTCCTGGAGGACTGTAGAGATGACCTTCTAGGAAACAGGAGGCGTTGGGAGAAGGTGTGGTGGAGGTCCTTCTAGGAAACCAAGAAGAGCATAGAGTGGTTCCTTCCAGGGGAGAGGTGACCTTCTAGGAAACCAACCGGAGGACTGGAGGACTGTAGAGGTGACCTTCTAGGAAAGAGGAGCCGTTGGGAGAAGATGGAGAACCTTCTAGGAAGTTGAACGTGGTGGAGCACCTTCTAGGAAACCAACCGGAGGACTGGAGGACTGTAGAGGTGACCTTCTAGGAAACAGGAGCCGTTGGGAGAAGATGGTGGAGGTCCTTCTAGGAAACCAAGAAGAGCATAGAGTGGTTCCTTCCAGGGGAGAGGTGACCTTCTAGGAAACCAACCGGAGGACTGGAGGACTGTAGAGGTGACCTTCTAGGAAAGAGGAGCCGTTGGGAGAAGACGGTGGAGGACCTTCTAGGAACACGGCGGAGGACCTTCTAGGAGAGTTGACCTTCTAGGAAACCAACAGGAGAACAACATCCTGGAGGACTGTAGAGGTGACCTTCTAGGAAACAGGAGTCGTTGGGAGAAGAAGATGGTGGAGGACCTTCTAGGAAGTTGAACATGGTGGAGGACCTTCTAGGAAACCAATGGGAGGAGAACAACGTCCTGGAGGACTGTAGAGGTGACTTTCTAGGAAACAGGAGTCGTTGGAAGAACATCGAGGAAACCAAGAAGAGCATAGAGTGGTTCCTTCCAGGGGAGAGATGACCTTCTAGGAAACAGGAACACCGTGGAGGACCAAGGGGACCAGGCTTTTTATTGGCCGCCCAAAACAATGACATCACAACCGCAGAGGAACGGGGTGGGGGGGAGGGCCGAGGGGAGAGGTGACCTTCTAGGAAACCAACCGGAGGACTGGAGGACTGTAGAGGTGACCTTCTAGGAAACAGGAGCCGTTGGGAGAAAATGGAGGACCTTCTAGGAAGTTGAACACGGCGGAGGACCTTCTAGGAGAGTTGACCTTCTAGGAAACTAACCAGAGGACTGGAGGACTAACAGGAGCCGTTGGGAGAAGACAGTGGAGTACCTTCTTGGAAGTTGAACGCGGCGGAGGACCTTCTAGGAAAGCAACGGGAGAAGAACAATGTCCTGGAGGACTGTAGAGGTGACCTTCTAGGAAACAGGAGTCGTTGGGAGAAGATGGTGGAGGACCTTCTAGGAAGTTGAACCTGGTGGAGGACCTTCTAGGAAACCAATGGGAGGAGAACAACGTCCTGGAGGACTGTAGAGGTGACCTTCTAGGAAACAGGAGTCGTTGGAAGAACATCGAGAAAACCAGGAAGAGCGTAGAGAGGTTCCTTCCAGGGGAGAGATGACCTTCTAGGAAACAGGAACACCATGGAGGAGCAAGGGGACCTTCTAGGAAACCAACCGGAAGAGAAGAACATACTGGAGGACTGTAGAGGTGACCTTGTCGTAGAGAGGTTCCTTCCGAGGGGAGAGGTGACCTTCTAGGAAACAGGAGGCATTGGGAGAACATGGTTGAGGACCTTCTAGGAAGTTGAACATCGTGGAGGACCTTCTAGGGAAAAAGGAAGAGCGTAGAGAGGTGACCTTCTAGGAAACAGGTGTTGTGGAGGACCTTCTAGGAAACCAGGAAGAGCGTAGAGAGGGGACCTTCTAGGAGACAGATGTTGTGGAGGACCTTCTAGGAAACCAGGAAGAGCGTAGAGAGGGGGCCTTCTAGGAAACAGGAGGACACCATGGAGGACCTTCTAGGAAACCAGGAAGAGCGTAGAGGTGACCTTCTAGGAAACCAGAGTCGGGAGAAGAACGCCGTGGAGGACTGAGAGGTGACCTTCTAGGAAACAGATGTTGTGGAGGTCCTTCTAGGAAAGCAGGAAGAGCGTCGAGGTCACCATGGGAGGAGGAAACATCTGAAGGAGAGCATGGAAGGAAACATCTGAAGAACATCTGAGGAGCATCTGAAGGAGAAGATGGAAGGCACAACCTTTGAGGAAACATCTGAAGAACATCTGAAGGAGAAGATGGAAGGTCAACATGGAACATCTGAAGGAGAAGATGGAGGGGTCACCATGGGAGGAAAGATCTGAAGAACATCTTGGTGAGAACATGGATCCAAGACGGAAGGTCAGGATGGAGAGCCACCATGGAAGGAAACATCTGAGAAACATCTGAAGGAGAACCTGGTAAGAACATGGAAGGTCAGGATGGAGAACCACCATGGAAGGAACCACCTGAGGAACATCTGAAGAAGATGGAAGGTCACCATGGGAGGAGGAAACATCTGAAGAACATCGGAAGGAGCACATGGAAGGAAACATCTGAAGAACATCTGAGGAACATCTGAAGGAGAAGATGGAAGGCACAACCTTTGAGGAAACATCTGAAGGACATCTGATGGAGGACATGGAAGAAAACATCTGGAGAATATCTGAAGGAACCACCTGAGGAACATCTGAAGAAGATGGAAGGTCACCATGGGAGGAGGAAACATCTGAAGGAGAGCATGGAAGGAAACATCTGAAGGACATCTGAGGAACATCTGAAGGAGAAGATGGAAGGGTCACCATGGGAGGGAACATCTGAAGAACATCTGAAGAACATCCTGGTGAGAACATGGATCCAAGGTGGAACGTCAGGATGGAAGATCACCATGGAAGGAAACATCTGAAGGACATCTGATGGAGAAGATGGAAGGCTCAACCTTTGAGGAAACATCTGAAGAACATCTGAGGAACATCTGAAGGAGAAGATGGAAGGTCACCATGGGAGGAGGAAACATCTGAAGAACATCGGAAGGAGCACATGGAAGGAAACATCTGAAGGACATCTGAGGAACATCTGATGGAGAACATGGAAGAAAACATCTGGAGAACATCTGAAGGAAAACTTGGTGAGAACTTTGAACCAAGATGGAAGGTCAGGATGGAGAGCCACCATGGAAGGAAACATCTGAAGAGCATCTGAAGAACATGGAAGGTCACCATGGAAGGAAACATCTGAAGGAGAGCATGGAAGGAACCATCTGAAGAACATCTAAAGAACATCTGAAGGAGAAGATGGAAGGCACAACCTTTGAGGAAACATCTGAGGAACATCTGAGGATCTGAGGAACATCGGAAGGAGAAGATGGAAGGTCAACGTGGAACATCTGAAGGAGAACATGGAAGGAAACACCTGAAGAACTTCTGAGGAACATCTGAGGAACATCTGAAGGAAAACATGGAAGGGTCAACGGAAAGCCGGTGGTTGTGGCAGTTGTGGGTCCTCCTAGGCGGCCTCCTCCTCGGCCTCCTCCTCAAACTCCCCCTCCTCCTCGGCGGTGGCGTCCTGGTACTGCTGGTACTCGGAGACCAGGTCGTTCATGTTGCTCTCGGCCTCGGTGAACTCCATCTCGTCCATGCCTTCCCCGGTGTACCAGTGGAGGAAGGCCTTCCGGCGGAACATGGCCGTGAACTGCTCCGAGATCCTCTTGAAGAGCTCCTGGATGGCGGTGGAGTTGCCGATGAAGGTGGCGGACATCTTGAGGCCCCTCGGCGGGATGTCGCAGACGGCGGTCTTCACGTTGTTGGGGATCCACTCCACGAAGTAGGAGGAGTTCTTGTTCTGGACGTTCAGCATCTGCTCGTCCACCTCCTTCATGGACATCCGGCCCCGGAAGACGGCGGCCACCGTGAGGTAGCGGCCGTGGCGCGGGTCGCAGGCGGCCATCATGTTCTTGGCGTCGAACATCTGCTGGGTCAACTCGGGGACCGTCAACGCTCTGTACTGTTGACTACCCCGGCTGGTCAATGGGGCGAAGCCGGGCATGAAGAAGTGGAGGCGAGGGAAGGGGACCATGTTGACCGCCAGCTTGCGGAGGTCGGCGTTGAGTTGGCCGGGGAAGCGGAGACACGTGGTGACACCACTCATGGTGGCCGAGACCAGGTGGTTGAGGTCTCCATAGGTGGGCGTGGTCAACTTCAAGGTCCGGAAGCAGATGTCGTAGAGGGCTTCGTTGTCTATGCAGTAGGTCTCGTCGGTGTTCTCCACCAGCTGGTGGACCGAGAGGGTGGCGTTGTAGGGCTCCACCACCGTGTCGGAGACCTTGGGCGAGGGGACAACCGAGAAGGTGTTCATGATGCGGTCGGGGTATTCTTCTCGGATCTTGGAGATCAGCAAGGTCCCCATGCCGGACCCCGTGCCGCCGCCCAAGGAGTGGGTCAGCTGGAAGCCCTGGAGGCAGTCGCAGGACTCGGCCTCCTTGCGGACCACGTCCAGGACCGAGTCCACCAGCTCGGCCCCCTCGGTGTAGTGGCCCTTGGCCCAGTTGTTGCCGGCGCCGCTCTGGCCTGGGGGGAGAAGAGCACCAGCATGGTCAACATCATCATCAGGATCATGCCCATCATCATCATCATCATCACATCAACTTGAGGACCATCATCATCATCATCACATCAACTTGAGGACCATCATCATCATCATCATGTCCATCATCATGACCATGTCCATCATCATCATCATCATGGCCTTAATCATCATGTCCATCACCATCATGTCCATCATCATCATCATGACCATGTCCATCATCATCACCATGGCCTTGATCATCATCATCATGACCATGTCCATCATCATCATTATGGCCTTCATCATCATCATGACCATGGCCTTCATCATCATCATCATCATCATCATCACATAAACTTGAGGACCATCATCATCATGGTCATCATCATCATCATGTCCATCATCATCACGACCATGTCCATCATCACCATCATGGCCTTGATCATCATCATCATGTCCATCATCATCATCATGTCTTTATCATCATCATCATGACCATGTCCATCATCATCATCATCATCATGTCCATCATCATCATGACCATGGCCTTCATCATCATCATCATCATGGCCTTCATCATCATCATGACCATGGCCTTCATCATCATCATCATCATCATCATCATCATCACATAAACTTGAGGACCACCATCATCATCATCATCATGTCCATCATCATCATGACCATGTCCATCATCATCATCATGGCCTTAATCATCATCATGTCCTTCATCATCATGACCAAGTCCATCATAATCATCATGGCCTTCATCATCATCATGACCATGTCCATCATCATCATCATGGCCTTCATCATCATCATGACCATGGCCTTCATCATCACCATCATCATCATCACATAAACTTGAGGACCATCATCATCATGGTCATCATCATCATCATGTCCATCATCATCATGACCATGTCCATCATCATCATCATCACATAAACTTGAGGACCATCATCATCAGGATCATGACCACCATCATCATCATGACCACGTCCTTCATCATCATCATCATGTCCTTCATCATCATCATGACCATGTCATCATCATCATCATAAAGACCATCATCAATATCAGAATCATGGCCATCATCATCATCAACATGACCACCATCATCATCATGACCACCATCACCATCCCATCATCCCATCGGTCTCCTCCACCAACTGGTTCCCCTCAAGGTGGCCTTCTAGGGCTCCACCACCGTGTCGGAGACCTTGGGCGAGGGGACAACCGAGAAGGTGTTCATGATGCGGTCGGGGTCTTCTTCTCGGATCTTGGAGATCAACAAGGTCCCCATGCCGGACCCCGTGCCGCCGCCCAAGGAGTGGGTGAGCTGGAAGCCCTGGAGGCAGTCGCAGGACTCGGCCTCCTTGCGGACCACGTCCAGGACCGAGTCCACCAGCTCGGCCCCCTCGGTGTAGTGGCCCTTGGCCCAGTTGTTGCCGGCGCCGCTCTGGCCTACAAGGAGAAGACCAACAGCATCATGACCAACAACATCAGGATCATGCCCATCATCAAAACCATAATCATCATCATGAAGACCATTGTCATCATCATCATGGTCATCATCATCATCATCAGGATCATGCCCATCATCATCATCACATCAACTTGAGGACCGTCAACATCATTATCAGGATCAAGGCCATCATCATCATCATCAGGATCATGCCCATCATCATCATATCAACTTGAGGACCATCATCATCATCGTCAGGATCATGCCCATCATCATGGTCATCATGCCCATCATCATCATCATATCAACTTGAGGACCATCATCATCATCGTCAGGATCATGCCCATCATCATCATCATCGTCAGGATCATGCCCATCATCATCATCATCATCAGGATCATGCCCATCATCATCATCATATCAACTTGAGGACCATCATCATCATCGTCAGGATCATGCCCATCATCATCATCATCGTCAGGATCATGCCCATCATCATCATCATCATATCAACTTGAGGACCATCATGATCATCATCACCAGGATCATGCTGATCATCATCAGGATCATGACCAACATCATCATCAGGATCATGCCCATCATCATCATCACATCAACTTGAGGACCATCATCATCAGGATCATGCCCATCGTCATCACATCAACTTGAGGACCATCATCATCATGATCAGGATCATGCCCATCATCATCAGGATCATGCCCATCATCATATCAACTTGAGGACCATCATCATCATCATCATCATCATCAGGATCATGCCCATCATCATCAGGATCATGCCCATCATCATCATCACATCAACTTGAGGACCATCATCAGGATCATGACCAGCATCATCATCATGACCATGGACTTCATCATCATCATCATCATCATCATGATGTCCTTCATCATCATGACCACGTCCTTCATCATCATCATCATCATGGCCTTAATCATCATGTCCACCATCATCATCATGTCCATCATCATGACCATGTCCATCATCATCATCATGACCATGGCCTTCATCATCATCATCATCATCACCATCACATAAACTTGAGGACCATCATCATCATCACCACCATCACCATCCCACCATCCCATCGGTCTCCTCCACCAACCGGTCTCCCCTCAAGGTGGCCTTGTAGGGTTCCACCACCGTGTCGGAGACCTTGGGAATGGAGGAGACCACTGAGAAGTCCATGACCCGGTCGGGGTCTTCTTCTCGGATCTTGGAGATCAGCAAGGTCCCCATGCCCGAGCCCATGCCGCCGCCCAAGGAGTGGGTGAGCTGGAAGCCCTGGAGGCAGTCGCAGGACTCGGCCTCCTTGCGGACCACGTCCAGGACCGAGTCCACCAGCTCGGCCCCCTCGGTGTAGTGGCCCTTGGCCCAGTTGTTGCCGGCGCCGCTCTGGCCTATGGGAGGAGAGAAGGTATCATCATGATGGTGATCATCATCATCATGGTTGTCATCGTGAAGAACATGAGCATCATCATCATCACATCAACTTGAGGACCATCATCATCATGATCAGGATCATGGCCATCATCATCATCATGTCCATCATCATCATCATCATCATCATGACCATGTCCATCATCATGGCCATCATCATCATGGCCATCATCATCATCATGTCCATCACCATCATCATCATGACCATGGCCATCATCATCAAGATCATGACCACCATCATCATCATGACCATGGCCTTCATCATCATCATCATGTCCATCATCATCATGATGTCCATCTCCATCATCATGTCCAACATCATCAAGATCATGCCCATCATCATCAACATCACATCAACTTGAGGACCATCATCATCAGGATCATGACCATCATCATCATGACCATGGCCTTCATCATCATCATGTCCTTCATCATCATCATGACCATGTCCATCATCATCATGTCCATCATCATCATGACCATGTCCATCATCATGTCCATCATCATCATCATGACCATGCCCATCATCATCATCATCATGCCCATCATCATCATCATGACCATGTCCAACATCATCAGGATCATGCCCAACATCATCAAGATCATGCCCATCATCATCATCATCACATCAACTTGAGGACCATCATCAGGATCATGACCATCATCATAATGACCATGGCCTTCATCATCATCATCATCATCTCCTTCAGCATCATGACCACATCCTTCATCATCATCATCATCATGGCCTTAATCATCATCATGTCCATCATCATCATCATCATGTCTTTCATTATGACCATGTCCATCACCATCATCATCATCATCATCATGGACTTCATCATCATCATCAAGACCATCATCATCATCAGAATCATGGCCATCATCATCATCATGTCCATCATCATCATCATCATCATCATGGCCATCATCATCATCATGACCATGTCCATCATCATGGCCATCATCATCATGTCCATCATCATCATCATGTCCATCACCATCACCATCATCATCATGACCATGGCCTTCATCATCATCATCATGTCCATCATCATCATGATGTCCATCTCCATCATCATGTCCAACATCATCAAGATCATGCCCATCATCATCATCATCACATCAACTTGAGGACCATCATCATCAGGATCATGACCATCATCATCATGACCATGGCCTTCATCATCATCATCATCATGTCCATCATCATCATCATGGCCTTCATCATCATCATCATGGCCATCATCATCATCATGTCCATCACCATGACCATGGCCATCATCATCATCAGGACCATGCCCAACATCATCAAGATCATGCCCATCATCATCATCATCACATCAACTTGAGGACCATCATCAGGATCATGACCATCATCATCATCATCATCATGACCATGGCCTTCATCATCATCATCATCATGTCCATCATCATCATGATGTCCATCTCCATCATCATGTCCAACATCATCAAGATCATGCCCATCATCATCATCATCACATCAACTTGAGGACCATCATCATCAGGATCATGACCATCATCATCATGACCATGGCCTTCATCATCATCATCATCATCATGTCCATCATCATCATCATGGCCTTCATCATCATCATCATGGCCATCATCATCATGTCCATCACCATGACCATGGCCATCATCATCATCAGGACCATGCCCAACATCATCAAGATCATGCCCATCATCATCATCATCACATCAACTTGAGGACCATCATCAGGATCATGACCATCATCATAATGACCATGGCCTTCATCATCATCATCATCATCTCCTTCAGCATCATGACCACGTCCTTCATCATCATCATCATCATGGCCTTAATCATCATCATGTCCATCATCATCATCATGTCTTTCATTATGACCATGTCCATCACCATCATCATCATCATCATCATGGACTTCATCATCATCAAGACCATCATCATCATCAGAATCATGGCCATCATCATCATCATGTCCATCATCATCATCATCATCATCATGGCCATCATCATCATCATGACCATGTCCATCATCATGGCCATCATCATCATTGCCATCATCATCATGTCCATCATCATCATCATGTCCATCACCATCACCATCATCATCATGACCATGGCCTTCATCATCATCATCATGTCCATCATCATCATGATGTCCATCTCCATCATCATGTCCATCATCAAGATCATGCCCATCATCATCATCATCACATCAACTTGAGGACCATCATCATCAGGATCATGACCATCATCATCATGACCATGGCCTTCATCATCATCATCATCATCATGTCCATCATCATCATCATGGCCTTCATCATCATCATCATGGCCATCATCATCATCATGTCCATCACCATGACCATGGCCATCATCATCATCAGGACCATGCCCAACATCATCAAGATCATGCCCATCATCATCATCATCACATCAACTTGAGGACCATCATCAGGATCATGACCATCATCATCATCATCATCATGACCATGGCCTTCATCATCATCATCATCATGTCCATCATCATCATGATGTCCATCTCCATCATCATGTCCAACATCATCAAGATCATGCCCATCATCATCATCATCATCACATCAACTTGAGGACCATCATCAGGATCATGACCATCATCATAATGACCATGGCCTTCATCATCATCATCATCATCATCATCATCTCCTTCAGCATCATGACCACGTCCTTCATCATCATCATCATCATCATCATGGCCTTAATCATCATCATGTCCATCATCATCATCATGTCTTTCATTATGACCATGTCCATCACCATCATCATCATCATGGACTTCATCATCATCATCAAGACCATCATCATCATCAGAATCATGGCCATCATCACCACCATGGTCATCACCATGGCCATCATGGCCGTCATCATGGTCAACATCCATCATCATCACCATCATGGTCATCATCATGGCCATCATGGTCAACATCATCAACATTAGGATCATGGTCATCATGGTCAACATCACTGCCATGGTCATCATCATGGCCGTCATGGTCAACACCATCATCATCAGGATCATGGCCGTCATGGTCATCATCATCACCATAGTCATCATCATGGCCATCATGGTCAACACCATCATCATCAGGATCATGGTCAACATCATCAAAAACATGATCATCATGGCCATCATCATCATCATGGTCACCATCACCATCAAAGACCATCATCATCATCGACCATCAAGACCATCATCATCATGATGATGGTGGCTTTCATCATCACCATAGCATCATGGTCATCATCATCATCAGACCATCATCATCATGACCATGGCCTTCATCATCATCATCATGACCATCATCGACACCATCATCAAGATCATCATCATGGCCTTCATCACATCATCATCAAGACCACCATCATCATCATCATGACCATGGCCTTCATCATCAACACCATCATCATCATGACCTTCATCACATCATCATCATCATGACCATGGCCATCATCATCATCATCATCAAGACCACCATCCCATCACCATCCGTCTCCTCCACCCATTGGTGAACGCTGAAGGTCCCTTCTCTCTCTATGATCCTTTGCGAGGGGAGGAGGCTGGACGACCTAGGGAGGTCCCTTCCCTCTCTATGGTCCCCTCAGAACCACCTGGAGAGGTCCCTTCCCTCTCTATGGTCTCTTGCAAGGGGGTCAGACTGGAGGACCCAGGGAGGCCCCTTCCCCCTTCCCTCTCTATGATCCCCTGGGAACCGCCTGGAAGACCAGGAGAGGCCCCTTCCCTCTCTATGGTCTCTTGCAAGGGGGTGAGGCTGGACGACCTAGGGAGGTCCCTTCCCTCTCTCTATGATCCGTTGCAAGGGGGTCTGGCTGGATGACCTGGAGGGTTCCTTTCTGGTTCGAGCCTTCTAGGATTCTGTGTCTTCCCTCTCTATGCTCCCTAGAGGACCTAGAGGTCCCTTCCCTCTCTATGGTCTCTTGCAAGGGGGTGAGGCTGGAGGTCCCAGAGGGTTCCCTTCTGGCTTGACCCTTCTAGGATTCTGTGCCTTCCCTCTATGATCCCTAGAGGACCTAGAGGTCCCTTCCCTCTCTATGGTCTCTTACAAGGGGGTGAGGCTGGAGGACCCAGAGGGTTCCCTTCTGGCTTGACCCTTCCAGGATGCTATCTCTTTCCTCTCTATGATCCCTGGAGGCCCCTTCCCTCTCTATGATCCCCTGGTAACCGCCAGGAAGACCTGGAGAGGCCCCTTCCCTCTCTATGGTCTCTTGCAAGGGAGTGAGGCTGGATGACCTGGAAGGTTCCCTTCTGGCTTGACCCTTCTAGGATGCTGTCTCTTTCATCTCTATGATCCCTGGAAGACCTAGAGGTCCCTTCCCTCTCTATGGTCCCCTCAGAACTGCCTGGAGAGGTCCCTTCCCTCTCTATGTTCTCCTGCAAGGGGGTCAGGCTGGAGGACCTCAGGAGGTCCCTTCCCTCTCTATGATCCCCTGGTAACCGCCTGGAAGACCTGGAGAGGCCCCTTCCCTCTCTATGATCCCTTGCAAGGGGGTCAGGCTGGATGACCTAGGGAGGCCCCTTCCCTCTCTATGGTCTCTTGCAAGGGGGTGAGGCTGGAGGACCTAGGGAGGCCCCTTCCCTCTCTATGGTCTCTTGCAAGGGGGTCAGGCTGGAGGACCTAGGGAGGCCCCTTCCCTCTCTATGGTCTCTTGCAAGGGGGTCAGGCTGGATGACCTCGGGAGGTCCCTTCCCTCTCTATGGTCCCCGCAGAACCACCTGGAAGTCCCTTCCCTCTCTATGATCCCTTGCAAGGGGGTGAGGCTGGAGGACCTCGGGAGGTCCCTTCCCTCTCTATGATCTCCTCAGAAGCACCGAGTGACATTTCCGATAATCCGAATATTCTGCCCCATTTGACAGGTCCGAACAGGATTTCCTGCTTCCATGTCCCGCCCCTTTCCGTATTTCCAATCTTCCAATTGGAGAAAAGAAAAGGCGAAAATCAAATCCGCCCCAAAACCAAGAGAAAAGACGTGAAAAGGTGGATTTTTGGGGGGTTGCCGATCAATAAAGGAAGGAAGGAAGGAAGGAGGGAAAAGGAAGGAAAAAAGGAAGGAGGGAGGGAAAAGGAAGGAAAGAAGGAAGGAAGGAGGGAGGGAAGGAAGGAAGGAGGGAGGGAGGGAAAAGGAAGGAAGGAAGGAGGGAAGGAAGGAGGGAAGGAAGGAAGGAGGGAGGGAGGGAGGGAGGGAGGGAGGGAGGGAAAAGGAAGGAAAGAAGGAAGGAAGGAGGGAAGGAGGGAGGGAAAGAAGGAAGGAGGGAGGGAGGGAAAAGGAAGGAAGGAAGGAGGGAAGGAAGGAGGGAAGGAAGGAAGGAGGGAGGGAGGGAGGGAGGGAAAAGGAAGGAAAGAAGGAAGGAAGGAGGGAAGGAGGGAGGGAAGGAAGGAAGGAACGAGGGAGGGAGGGAAAAGGAAGGAGGGAGGGAGGGAGGGAAGGAAGGAAAGAAGGAAAGGAAGGAAGGAAGGAGGGAGGAAGGAAGGAGGGAGGAAGGAAGGAAGGAGGGAAGGAAAGAAGGAAGGAAGGAGGGAAGGAAGGAAGGAAGGAAGGAAGGAGGGAGGGAAAAGGAAGGAAGGAAGGAAGGAGGGAGGGAAAAGGAAGGAAAGAAGGAAGGAAGGAGGGAAGGAAGGAAGGAAGGAAGGAAGGAGGGAAAAGGAAGGAAAGAAGGAAGGAGGGAAGGAAGGAAGGAAGGAAGGAGGGAAGGAAGGAAGGAAGGAGGGAGGGAAGGAAGGAAGGAAGGAAGGAGGGAAGGAAGGAAGGAGGGAAGGAAGGAAGGAGGGAAGGAAGGAAGGAGGGAAGGAAGGAGGGAAGGAGGGAGGGAAGGAAGGAAGGAAGGAAGGAAGGAAGGAAGGAAGGAGGGAGGGAGGGAGGGAGGGAAGGAACGAGGGAGGGAGGGAAAAGGAAGGAAAGAAGGAAGGAGGGAAGGAAGGAAGGAGGGAAGGAAGGAAGGAGGGAAGGAAGGAGGGAAGGAAGGAAGGAAGGAGGGAAGGAAGGAGGGAAGGAAGGAAGGAAGGAGGGAGGGAAGGAAGGAAGGAAGGAAGGAAGGAAGGAAGGAAGGAAGGAAGGAGGGAGGGAGGGAGGGAGGGAAGGAACGAGGGAAGGAGGGAAAAGGAAGGAAAGAAGGAAGGAAGGAGGGAAGGAAGGAAGGAAGGAAGGAAGGAGGGAGGGAGGGAAAAGGAAGGAAGGAGGGAGGGAAGGAAGGAAGGAAGGAAGGAAGGAAGGAAGGAAGGAAGGAAGGAGGGAGGGAAGGAACGAGGGAGGGAGGGAAAAGGAAGGAAAGAAGGAAGGAGGGAAGGAGGGAGGGAAGGAAGGAAGGAACGAGGGAGCGAGGGAAAAGGAAGGAAAGAAGGAAGGAGGGAAGGAGGGAGGGAAGGAAGGAAGGAACGAGGGAGGGAGGGAAAAGGAAGGAGGGAGGGAGGGAGGGAAGGAAGGAAAGAAGGAAAGGAAGGAAGGAAGGAAGGAAGGAAGGAAGGAGGGAGGGAGGGAGGGAGGAAGGAGGGAAGGAAAGAAGGAAGGAAGGAGGGAAGGAAGGAAGGAAGGAAGGAGGGAGGGAGGGAAAAGGAAGGAAAGAAGGAAGGAGGGAAGGAAGGAAGGAAGGAAGGAAGGAGGGAGGGAAAAGGAAGGAAAGAAGGAAGGAGGGAGGGAAAAGGAAGGAAAGAAGGAAGGAAGGAGGGAAGGAAGGAAGGAAGGAAGGAAGGAAGGAAGGAGGGAAAAGGAAGGAAAGAAGGAAGGAGGGAAGGAAGGAAGGAAGGAGGGAAGGAAGGAGGGAAGGAAGGAAGGAAGGAAGGAAAGAAGGAAGGAAGGAGGGAAGGAAGGA